>NC_136505.1:98866067-98876067 GCF_053919585.1 Euprymna scolopes
GCTGATTTTTAATTTTTAATTTATATTATAAATTATCAATCACCTTACTCAATATTAAAATAGCTCTAGAATATATATATATATATATATATATATATATATATATATATCGAGCTTATTATATATCTACATTACAACGAGCAGTGTTTTTTCTTCTTTTATTTTAATTGTATTAATAAATTTACTAATGCATTAAAATATACTCTGCTCTCTAGACTGCTGTTCTCATCCCCTTAAAATTAATATATATATATATATATATATATTAATATATATAAATAAATATATATAAATATATACATAAATATATATATATAGAGATTGTGGGTTTCATATTGGAGACACATATAACGGAGACTCATAACAAGACGATAATAAAATTTATATCTGTTTACATAACGACAACGACTGTGATGATCCTTAGGAACTTCATATTATTAATAATACACAGCTGATACATTTATGCAACAGTTTTTGTTAACACAGATAGAGGAGGTGAGAGTCATGTCTTATGATGCGGACGTGACACATAATACTTTGAGGGAGTTATACAAAGTTCGTTCACAAGATAATAGACAAAACACATTTACCTTTTCCTTTTGGTGGAATCACGACAGACAAAGACAAACAATTACAAAATATAGATGGTAATTCTTTATTTATCAGCCGGCCGATTGATGACTCAGGAATTCAAGCTTGTATGGCTACATGGTCTACTTCCCGCCCCCTTCGCCTCTATCTGCATCAGCTCTCACTAAGTCGCTGTTCGACTCTCGTCTGTGATTGTGACTGTGACTCTCTGATCGTCTCTAACTTCGAACCCTGTCTCAATATATTGAGAATCTCCTTTCTTTATGACGTCAGAAGTGTGCTCAACTAACGTGACTGTATCATGTTTCAATTTACCCGTGCCCTTTGCACATGTATCTAACAACTCTGATAAACAAAAGAAATATGTAAATTAAATTGTATCATTTAACCTATTTGTTGCATAACATTTTCATCTTTGTTATTGTCTATTTTTGGAGTGGCATATTTAATATCCAGTTATTTCTAAAAGAATGGACAATCGCTCTAACTCTGACATAAATAATATTTAGTTATTTGCAAGAACAATGCCGATCGTTCGGCATTCCTATGATTTCAATATCTATTATTTTTTAACATTTGCGTACTGGGTTCGATTCTAACCTTTTCCTAATATCATTTTAAAACTTATCTAGTTTTGCTTTCTTACTTAATGGGGTCGGTCCATTTTCATAGCAAGATTATATCGACCGAAACGTTGTGAAAATAACACTCAAGATGAGAACAGTAGTTTGAAGAATCCAAATAATACGAATTTGAGTTAGAATTAGTTTGTTAATTATTTCGTTCGCAACAAAATTTGCAAACAAGTAAAAATCAAAAATAAAAAAATTAAAATTACTTCACTTGTATTTCATCAGAGTTATACAAATGAAGTCGACTTCTTCTGGATGAGAGAATTTTACTCGTTTCGATGCAGCTAGAAATTGCAATAGTTACCTAGGAGGTTGGAATAGCAAGATTCCGACTATCCTAGATTCATAGCAATAATCAGCACACAGCGTGCACCTGTCAATCGTGCACCTGTCGATCGTGTTGTGCTTAAACAACTTCATGACAAGCAGGTGAGCACAAATAAAGACATCCAATCAGTAAGATGAGAATTTCTAAAAAAGGAAAATGATGAAAACTCAGAAAATTTATTTTATTAGCGGACATTTCCATAGCAACTTGCACCCTCCCGTCACATAAAAACATATAAACCTTATTGTGGCTTGCATGAGGTCTCTAGGAGGCCAAGCATTCATAACTTTTACATCCTCCGCGATTAGTCAGGTTTGCTTGTGACGTCACAGCTAGGACATGTTCCCCTCTATCTAATGTTTTACCAAATTAATCCTATATTCGTACATACACATTTTTAATATTTCTAGACTTGGATATGTGTAGATTTGTTTTTATATATAAACCAACTCTATAAAGGAGATAAGACATCACCTCTTACTTTTTTGTTCTTTAAGATTTGAATTTGGTCTCTTTTTTTTAGCAGTTTGGCCTTCAAAATTTGGCTTTTAAAAAGCCAATCTGGAAACCCTGGACAAGAATATGAGAGTAGCCTCCATTTGATGTAACTTCGTTTTCGATTACCATTATAATATATGATCTTTTTTGGAATAATGGGATAAAGGAACCCGTAGTGCTTCGACGTTCACTAAAGAAAAGGTCAGCGAAACGTTCCGTAAAAAGAGGAACATTCGAAAAAAAAAAAGACAGGGAGAAACAAAAAGAACATTGTTCGCCAAGAGGTTCTAGACTGGAGGTGTAAATTAAAGATTGTCTCTTACAATGTTATTTTATTATTTGTATTGAACTATGTAGCACAATATTACTTTCTGGCTATTTATTAGTACTTTATTAATTGATCTCATTTTGATCAATTCTATATTTCAAATACAATGGACACTATTTTCATAGAAATGTTAATAAACTCATATTTGTTGTGTCTCATGGGTTTTTCTGTCCAAAAAAAAGCTCATTTTTTGCTCTGTTAAAAAAAGCATCAATTTTATCATAGTATAATTGTTGATTACATATATTTCTCATTCCGTGGAATTTCCACGAGTCCTGCTAGTAATAATAATAATAATAATAATAATAATAATAATAATAATAATAATAATAATTATTATTATTATTATTATTATTATTATTATTATTATTATTATTATTATTATTTATTTTTAGTCGTCAGATTTAATCTCTCACACTCTCCCTCTCTTTCCCCCTCCCACAATCTCTCTCATCATTTCTTATTCTATATCCCTCCTCCATCTCTCTCCCCCTCCCACAATCTCATCATTTCTTATTCTATATCCCTCTTCCTCTCTCTCCCCCTCCCACAATCTCATCATTTCTTATTCTATATCCCTCTCCCTCCTCCCAGCATATATGAACTCATCTTCAAGAAGCCCTTGATTATTTCAAAGCGCATCGCATAAATGTCGATTTCTTACACGAACGTCTTGTCTTTGATTCGACCACTCACGAACTGGTCGCCATCTTTCTACTCACAAACAAGATGTCGGCAATTCATTGAACACGTTAACAAGACGACATTTTATTACTTTTATTTGTAGACATATTTCTTATTTCTTTTTCTTTTTAAATAAATATGTATTTTTTTAATTAAACAAAATGGCGACTGAAATTTCATACATCTTGAAAGTTGCACTTGTATATGATACGCATATTACATTTTTTTTACACATTTTTAAGTTTAATAATCTTTACGGTATAATACTCAATAAACCGTATAAATAACGCAGTAGCAGTGATCCTGATCATTATCAAAGCACTTATAATCATTAATAACATAATGGAAGGGTATAATTTGCTTCTAGCGTTGACCATAAATTTTAATCATTCGCAAAATTATCAGGGTTAGATATCACTGGGATAATCCATATAAATACACACATACGCATGTACATACATACATACATGTCTATATACACATACACAAATCCATACACACATACATACATAACATACATGCAAACATACATAAATACATACGCATATAAATACATACCCACATACGCACGTACATACATACATATACACACCTACACGAATACATACACACATACATGCATAACATACATACACACATACATAAATACATACGCACATAGATGGCAATTGCTTCGTCTTTAGAGACGTTAGCCATCCCAATGATCCCCACCAACCTAATCATAGTTTTTAGGTTAATCGTCAGCGGCACCAAAACTCCTTCCGTGGACCCGAAGATGACTTTTCAGGCCAGCATTTGACTGCACAATCTGCCACACATATGGCAGACAAAGTTGTGTGTTGAAACTTGTTTCACTTTTGGCTCCGGTTTTTTGCTCACTTTGTTCGTAGAATGTTTGTGTGTGTGTGTGTGTGTGTGTGTGTGTGTGTGTGTGTGTGTGTGTGTGTGTGTGTGTGTGTGTGTGTGTGTGTGTGGTTAATGTAAGTCGCTTTTGAGAGGAGCATGCGATTAGAAACCTCACGTTTCCAACTGTTCAATTCAGTGGGAAAAACCGAAACATTGCCTTTCCGAAGGTTTCTCTTGAGTTCAACATGATTGATTATTTCCTCGCAAAAATTTCAGATCCCCCCCTCTAAGTAGCCTCTTTCATTCGGGCCGGCATTTTGCCAGGGTCTCCCAGTTCTGAACAGGAGTCTTGAAAGCTTATAGATCGTTTCTTGCGCAATCCTTGAGGTGCTTCTTTGGTCGATGTTGAAAACATTTCTCAGTCTCAAGCTCGCCATAAAACAACTGCTAAGCAGCCTCATCTTCCATTCGGACATGACCTACTTTGCGCAACCGGTTCCTCATCACCATTGCTTTGATGCTCAAACACCCAGCCTTCCCGAGAATATCCGTGTCAGATGTCAGTTGCTGCCATTTCACATTTAGAATTCGTCTGAGGCATTTCTGATGGAATCTCTCGAGTTGCTTTAAGTGCCGACGTTGTGTTGTCAAACATTCAGATGAATAAAGTAAAGCAGAATGTACACAGGTCGAGTAAAAACTGATCTTGGTTTTGACAGAGATGTCACAATCACACCAAAGTCGCTTTTCTAGTGTTCGAAATGCTGTGCTGGCCTTATGGATGCGAAGATGTATCTCCGCATCAAGAGAGCCATCTCTGGAGATTGTGCTACCAACATCCAGTCTATTTTCTCCCACATAGATATTTGATTCAATGTATGGAGCACCAGGTGCAGGAGTGAACATTACTTTCGTCTTCTTAATGCTGATAGTTAAACCAAAAGCGTCACATGCTGCTGAAAAAAAAACAATTCACTATATTTTCATATCGCGCTCCGAATAAGACACAAGATCAGCATCATCAGCATAGAGTAGTTCCCTAATTAGACCTCCAACGGTTTGTGACTTAACATTACATCTTCTTAGATTAAATACTTTGTCAATGGTCCTAAAGCGGAGAAGGGCACCTTGAATGCATATGCAAGAAGCACTGTGAAGTAAATTGAGAATGGAGATAGAGCCGGAATATCCCCCTGTTTCACGCCGTTGGACAGTAAAGGTACAAAAGGAGCAGGCTTTTGGGAAAAAAACCTGCTTAAGAAAACTATATAGAACTTTGGTGTCTTTCCGATCGTAAACAGATTGAACCTCTGCAGATATATTGGACCACCACACATTCTTCATTCTCCTGGGGTCTCTCTGTAGAACCGTCTTATGCTCCTTGTATTTTCTTTCGACGACTGTTCTCTTTCTGAGATTGTCATACAAAAGTTTCTCATGGAGGAACATTTTTTCCTCCAGGAGAGCCGTTATTTCTTGATTTTTGTCATCATACCCCGTCTTTGTGTACATAAATCTTCAGACCAATATCTTCACTCCAGAAGTATATAGCTGATCTTGAAAAGTTTTCCAGGTATCTCATCAAACTCAACCGTGCCTAGTTTTTCCTCCAAAGCCATGCGAATTGCAGGATCTCTTATTTTGGAGGCATCAACACGTTTTGGAACCCTAACCCCTGCCACTTGAATCTTTCTACGAATGCAGAGCTTAAATTTTCCACGTACCAAATTGCGATCAGTTTTGCATTAAGCACTACGCAAGACGGGTACATTGCACATGTCTGCCATGTCACTTTTACGGGTGAGTATAAAGTGGATCATATGCCCATGCTTTGATCGGGGGGGGTCCATATGTGTGTGTGTGTGTGTGTGTGTGTGTGTGTGTGTGTGTGTGTGTGTGTGTGTGTGTGTGTGTGTGTGTGTGTGTGTGTGTGTGTGTGTGTGTGTCGTTAATGTAAGTCGATTTTGAGAGGAGCATGCGATTATAAACCTCACATTTCCAACTGTTCAATTCAGTGGGCAAAACCGAAACATTGCCTTTCCGAAGGTTTCTCTTGAGTTCAACATGATTGATTATTTCGCCCGCAAAAATTCCAGATCCCCCCTCTAAGTAGCCTCTTTCATTCGGGGCGGCATTTTGCCAGGGTCTCCCAGTTCTGAACAGGAGTCTTGGAAGCTTATAGATCGTTTTTTACGCAAATCTTGAGGTGCTTCTTCAGTTTTTGACGAAAGAATGCATTAGACACAACAAGATTAAATTCCGAAGAAAGCTGCAGTAAGAGTAAACGATTACTGCTAACTTTGCCGATGCCATAACGGCCAAGTGCACCCCATATATCATGTCCCCGACCAACACGTGCAATGGTATTTCGAAGAGTCTTCTGTGGATTCCAGAATAGACAAGCATCGACTACATGCCAGAGGGAATCTGAGCTTCATGATATATAGAGAATATGGCTATGCAGGATGTTAACTCTTGACTAATTTGAAGATGTTAGCTCCCAAATATTTACATTTAAAAAAAAAAATTATTATGCCGATAAAGAAAAAAATATGAAAGTTCATAATCGCTATATTGAACATGTTAACTTGTGACTAAATTGAAGAGGTTAGCTCCAAAACAGTTGCATTTAAAAAAATTATTATGCCGAAAAAGAATCAAATACAGAAGTTTATTAGAACAAGCTTATATTTTGTCAACAATCTTATTTCCACAACATATTTCTTTTTATAGCATTCTGTATTTTTTTTCTGGAAAAAAAAATCATAATATAAAAGATGCTATTATTTGGAAGCTTGACTCTTCATTATATAAATATGTATGAAATGCATTAATACTTTGTCAGAGTACATTCATTTTGGCCATGGGTGCTAGTGCCTACTATTTTAATGGGCCTGTCACTCCCACTACAACCGTAGTTTAATTGTTTTTTTTTGTTTTTTATTTTACAGATGGAGTGATTCCAGCTGGATGTTCAAGCTTCTCAACAAGAGTAGATCTGATCGAAAAGCCAACGCCACCATCCCGCTTCATGCCCTCTGGTTTACTTTTCCAGAAAAGTATGTAACCTGACTTCACTTCAGTAATTTGGTCATCGCCTGATAGACGTGTTTCAGAAAAAAGCTGCTATATCGATGTTTAATCTTTGTTGGTTGGTTGGTTGTTTTTGTTTTACGGCATATCAACCCTTTTCAGGTTATTTAATGCCGAATCCAAAGATTTTGAAGAAACTTTTTTTAATAGAATATATTTGTTTTGTTTTTTCAAGTCGGTTTCTATTTAACCCATAGTTGGAACCCTAACAAGTACTACCACTCCGGGTCAGAGTGGACCTGGGAGCAATGGTAATTAAAGGGTGGCTCCACACTCCCCAAAGCCCGCAAGCTGGGGCCTCACCACTGGATATAGTTTAAGGTCATATCCAGGACCCCCATTGAGGGGCTTTTACCCTCTGCAGGGGAGGGGGGCAGTCGGCGTATTCTAATGCCCCATCGACAGGGCCGTTTAATCTTTGTAGCTCATTCATAACCAGTTCCGTTCGTCGCTCTAGACGTGCATTTTTTTCCAGATCAAGAAGAGTTCTGACGTTCCAACAGCTTATGTTCAGTTTCATCTCTTCCCGTAAATTTCTTGTTGTTTCTGTTGTTCCTGTTGTAGTGAATCGCCGTTAGCTGCAGTAAACTAATCAGCTTGCTTCCGATGGGCAATTTTTAGTGCACCTTTTCTAGCACCCTTCCATACAATGGATGAGCAGTGCTGTCCTTAAATCTGCTCAGTCACAAAAATCTCTGCCGAAAAGTGTCCCTATCAGATTAAATATATCAGAACATCATAACGACGTTAAGAAAGATTCTTGCCGCCTATGTGAAATCATGACTCTGTGCTTTCAACCGATTGTCTGCACATGTTACCATGCCTACCTCGCATTAAGACTTTGGCAAGTGGTTAGATAAGAATGATCTAGAATCAATGGAATATTCGTACTTCGACTGATTTAAGTGTACAACACCAATATCACTCACTAAATCCCCGCAGCTGTGACCAAATGACAAGCTAAATAAGCAAGATGATTGGTAAATGCGTGGATCGCAGGTTTTAGTTCAGAGACTCCGTCTCCTAGATGGATGTCAGAACAGTGACTTCAGGGCATATCACTCCTAGTGGTATTAATGCGCACCCGAACACCAACCAGGGAATTTCTACGTACTCGCACATGTATATGAGTCACCATACACTCATCCATGTACACAAATACAATATAGATATATATATATATATATAATTATAATGGTCATAATGAAGTATATATATATATATATATATATATATATATATATATATATATATATATACTTCATTATGACCATTATAATTATTTGCTAATATTTTCTCCCCTAAAGAGAAGGGGAGACATCAAAATCCTATAGGATAAAGAGTTTTATTTCAAATGTATTCTTCTTACATAGAATAATAAAAAATCTTTTGATTTGGAATTTAACTATTTAATGTCATAAATTTTTAAATTTATTGAATGACTAAAATTTTATATATATATATATATATATATATATATATTGCGTAAAATGATTCATAATTTTGAACTAAAATGCTAGTTTTATTTTGGTATCTTTAAATACCCCCCCTGTTCTTTGCTGATGAGGATACTTTGTTTTTAAAGGAAAAAATGTTTGTCAAATAATTGTCAATATTCATTGCCAAGTTCAATAAAATAAACATCGTTTCTGAAATGATCGTACAATTTAATAGATTTTGTTTGTTTTCCTTTTGAAACTGATTTTTAATTCAAAACTATTGATCATTTTACTCAATATTAAAAGAACTCTAGGATATCTATACCTATTGAGCTTATTATATATGAGCACTGTTTTCTTTTAATAGTATTAATACATTTAGTAATACATTAAAATAAACTCTGCTCTTTAGATTCCAAGTCTAATTCCCTCAAATATATATGTGTGTGTGTGTGTGTGTGTGTGTGTGTGTGTGTGTGTGTGTGTGTGTGTGTGTGTGTGTGTGTGTGTGTGTGTGTGTGTGTGTGTGCGCGTTAACAAAAGTACCTGTCGTTGACTGGGTTCAAAACAAGCCTACAGAAAATGGACTCTGATTTATGAAAGTATGATAGGTTATGAAAAGGAAGGGTTGTAAAGAGATAGCTTCGAATTTGGGGGTATCAAAACCGAAGCAAAATATGATGAAAGTAAAAATAAAATAGATAAACCCCAGAATTTATTATACCATACCTGTTCACACTGAAACACTTATCACAATATTCTGTGGATCTATACTAAAAAACCTTGTTAAACTTTGTGACATATTTCCATTCTATGAAGGTCAGACGCGAACGAACACCCCATAATTTTATTATACCATTCAAACTGAAACATAATTATCAAAGTATACTTACGCAGATAGATATGAAAAATCTTTATTAAAGTGTGTGCGTATTTCACACTGAAACGCAGACGGCACAATGTTATTATACCATCCCTATTTAAGTATTCTTATGTACATCTATATCAAAAACGCTTTTTTTTTCTTCTTTTTTTTTTAATTTTTTATTTCCATACTTTGTGGACCAGGCGCGTACGCAGACCCCACATATTTAATGAATCATCATTATGCCAGATCAAACATACCCATTCCTGTGCCTCGATACATCTTCTATCATTATATGTGATCAGTTTTCTGTAATAGTCAACCATATAGGAGCCTATTCGTGACCAGACACACACACACACACAGACGTTCAGCTTTATATCATATATATAAGACTGCGATGAAATCAGAGTTAAAAGAGTTGACCTTTGAAGACTCTACCAAACTCCTCCGTCAAATTTGGGTCTAAACACTTGAAATTTTAGATGTAAGTTACCTGGACATAAGTCAAAAATTTTCGTATATATATATATATATATATATATATATATATATATATATATATATATATATATATATATATATATATATACTTCATTATGACCATTATAATTATTTGCTAATATTTTCTCCCCTAAAGAGAAGGGGAGACATCAAAATCCTATAGGATAAAGAGTTTTATTTCAAATGTATTCT
>NC_136505.1:98881067-98931067 GCF_053919585.1 Euprymna scolopes
TAAGAAACGAATTGAATTTTGGCATGCGCAAAAATTTATAGAAATGTCGGCAACTTGAAGTGAATAGTTTGCATTTCAAGTATGATTTCTATTTCCTATTAATTTCAGTGTTATGTGACCAGTAGTTTAAGAGTTTATCGGTTAAATATTTTATACACGCATACTACATCTGCTGTTTAGTTTTTATAAATTAATTCAATATTCCCCATTTCTAAATAGTAAAGAATGTATTTATTACTTTTAAAAAATGTGGCGGATGTTCGAAACATTGTGCCTGACAGACGGACGAAACTTCTGTCAGGTTGACAAGAAAGTTATTGCGGGTTTTTAACTTTTAAATTTAGATGAACATATCTCGGCTCAAACAAAGAAAGTATTGATCGAAATAAGCACCATCAAAATCAACACACTTTTGCCAACGCAAAACAAGTAACGTAAAAATCTTGCGTTCTGGTGGCGATGAAGTCGCTGAAGGTGTTTTTTGATATCGCTTAGGTTTTTGAAGCATTTCTCACGCAAAATGTTGTCGAGATGCTTGAAAAGGGGGTAGTTAGTGGGTTAGAGGTCTGGAAAGTATGGTGGATGAAGCAGGGTTTCGTAATTCAATTCTTTCAACTTCTGGACGGTCGGTTTAGCAACGTGCGGTCGGGCATTGCCGTGGAGGAGAATTGGGCCTTTTCTGTTGACTAATGCTGGGTGTTGTTGTCGAAGTTTCTGATGCATTTCATCCATTTTTTGACAGTACTTCTCAACCGTAATGGCTTCGCCTGCATTCAAAAACCTCTAATGGATGAGACCGGTAGCAAACCACCAAACATTCTCCATACGCTTCTTTTGGTGCAACTCTGGCTTTAGGAAGTGTCGGGGGGCTTCATCGGCATCTAATCACTTAGTTGAGCTTCGCCGGTTGTCGTAAAGAACCCACCTTTCATCGCAAGTCACAACTCGATCGAGAAACGGGTCGTTCTGTTGCGTAAAAGAAAGGAATATAACGGCATTTCTTTTGGTTGCAGTTCAATTCGTGAGGCATCTATTCATCAAGTTTTTCTTTTGTCTTTCCAATCTGTCTCAAGTGGTTGTAAATCGTCGTATACGTTACGTCTAATTCAGAAGCAAGTTTCCGAACAGTTTTGCTTCGATTAGTTGCTACTAAGGCTCTTAATTGATCGTTGTCAACATCCGAGGGCCGACCACTACTCTCATCATTTTTAAGACTCTCGTCGCCGCCACAAAATTTCTTAAAACACAATTTTTCTGTTTGAATTGAAATAAAAAAAACATTGTGCAAATTTGTATTTTTACCATCTATATAAAGTATAAATGCATTATAACGAGAACTTATTTGAAAATACATCATTTGATATCAAAATTCAAAATTCCGCAAGAACTTTCTTTCCTAGCCTAATATTATCAATAGGTATATTTAGCCCACGCGGTTTGTACATACATTTAGCCCACGCAGTTCGTATGTACATTTAGCCCATGCAGTTCATACGTACATTTAGCCCATGCAGTTCATACGTACATTTAGCCCACACAGTTCGTACGTACATTTAGCCCATGCAGTTCATACGTACATTTAGCCCATGCGGTTCATACGTACATTTAGCCCACGCAGTTCATACGTATATTTGGTCCATGCGGTTCATACGTACATTTAGCCCATGCAGTTCATACGTATATTTGGTCCATGCGGTTCATACATACATTTAGCCCATGCGGTTCATACGTACATTTAGCCCATGCGGTTCATACGTACATTTAGCCCATGCAGTTCATACGTACATTTAGCCCACGCAGTTCGTATGTACATTTAGCCCACACAGTTCGTACGTACATTTAGCCCATGCAGTTCATACATACATTTAGCCCATGCAGTTCATACGTACATTTAGCCCATGCGGTTCATACGTACATTTAGCCCATGCAGTTCGTATGTACATTTAGCCCATGCAGTTCATATGTACATTTAGCCCACGCAGTTCGTATGTACATTTAGCCCACACAGTTCGTACGTACATTTAGCCCATGCAGTTCATACATACATTTAGCCCATGCAGTTCATACGTACATTTAGCCCATGCGGTTCATACGTACATTTAGCCCATGCAGTTCGTATGTACATTTAGCCCATGCAGTTCATATGTACATTTAGCCCATGTGGTTCATACGTACATTTAGCCCATGCGGTTCATACGTACATTTAGCCCACACAGTTCGTATGTACATTTAGCCCATGCAGTTCATACGTACATTTAGCCCATGCAGTTCGTATGTACATTTAGCCCACACAGTTCATACGTACATTTAGCCCATGCGGTCCATACGTACATTTAGCCCACGCAGTTCGTATGTACATTTAGCCCATGCGGTTCATACGTACATTTAGCCAATGCAGTTCATACGTACATTTTACCCATGCGGTTCATACGTACATTTAGCACATGTGGTTCATACGTACATTTAGCCCACGCGATTCGTATGTATATTTAGCCCATGCAGTTCATACGTACATTTAGCCGATGTGGTTTATATGTACATTTAGCCCATGCGGTTCGTACGTACATTTAGCCCATGCGGTTCATACGTACATTTAGCCCATGCGGTTCATACGTACATTTAGGCCATGTGGTTCATACGTATATTTAGTCCATGCGGTTCGTACGTACATTTAGCCCATGCGGTTCATACGTACATTTAGCCCATGCAGTTCATACGTACATTTAGCCCATGCGGTTCATACGTATATTTAGCCCATGCGGTTCATACGTATATTTAGTCCATGCGGTTCATACGTACATTTAGCCCATGTGGTTCATACGTATATTTAGCCCATGCGGTTCATACGTACATTTAGCCCATGCAGTTCATACGTACATTTAGCCCATGCGGTTCATACGTACATTTAGCCCATGCAGTTCATACGTATATTTGGTCCATGCAGTTCATACGTACATTTAGCCCATGCGGTTCATACGTACATTTAGCCCATGCGGTTCATACGTACATTTAGCCCATGCGGTTCATACGTACATTTAGCCCATGCGGTTCATACGTACATTTAGCCCATGCAGTTCATACGTACATTTAGCCCATGCGGTTCATACGTATATTTAGCCCATGCGGTTCATACGTATATTTAGCCCATGCGGTTCATACATACATTTAGCCCATGCAGTTCATACGTACATTTAGCCCATGCGGTTCATACGTATATTTAGTCCATGCGGTTCGTACGTACATTTAGCCCATGTGGTTCATACGTACATTTAGCTCATGCAGTTCATACGTACATTTAGCCCATGCGGTTCATACGTATATTTAGTCCATGCGGTTCGTACGTACATTTAGCCCATGCGGTTCATACATACATTTAGCCCATGTGGTTGATACGTATATTTAGCCCATGCGGTTCATACATACATTTAGCCCACACAGTTCATACATACATTTAACCCACATGGTTTGTACATATATTTAGCCCACGCAGTTCATATGTACATTTAACCCACGCAGTTCGTACGTACATTTAGCCCATGCAGTTCATGTGTATATTTAACCCACGCAGTTCGTATGTACATTTAGCCCATGCAGTTCATATGTATATTTAACCCACGCGGTTTGTACGTACATTTAGCCCATGCGGTTCGTACGTAAATTTTGCCCATGCGGTTCATACGTATATTTAACCCACACAGTTCATACGTATATTTAACCCACACAGTTCGTATGTACATTTAGCCCACGCAGTTCATACATATATTTAACCCACGCAGTTCATACGTATATTTAACCCACATGGTTCGTACGTACATTTAGCCCATGCGGTTCATACGTATATTTAACCCACACAGTTCATACGTATATTTAACCCACATGGTTCGTACGTACATTTAGCCCATGCGGTTCGTACGTACATTTAGCCCATGCGGTTCATACATATATTTAACCCACACAGTTCATACGTACATTTAACCCACGCAGTTTATACGTACATTTAGCCCACACAGTTCATATGTACATTTAGCCCGCGCGGTTCATACATATATTTAGCCCATGTGGTTTGTATATACATTAAGCCCGCACGGTTCGTACGCACATTTAGCCCACGCAGTTCGTACGTATATTTAGCTCACATGGTTTGTACATATATTTAACCCACGCGGTTCGTACATATATGGCATAATCTAAAGGTCCAATTTTCACAACCTCTACACATTAAATTAGGCTGTATTTCGGAAATAACGCCTCAGATGTTGTCTTCCAAGTGGTCTATTGTGTCTGGTTTATCAGCGTAGACATGGGCCTTTACAAGTCTCCAAAGAAAATAATCTAATGGGATTAAATCGAATGAACGAGGTGGCCAATTGACAGTTCTATTTTATGAAATTATTTGTTCATCAAATACTTCCAAATTATTTTCAAATAATGTTTTTTTTATAATTTGCAAAACCTGCCTGGGTGTCGGTCTCTTCCTGATGAACTGTCAAACCAAGCTTAACTGAAAATAACCGATAGTTGTAAAGTCTACATTTAAAGAAAATAGAATGTACATTTTGCCGCCTCTAAAACAACATATATATATATATATATATATACACGGGGGGGGGGCGTTCCAAAAGTAAAACCTCCTATTTTTTAACTCAAATAGTTGAGGAGGTACGAAGACGGCAGTGGTACCATTAAAACGAGCGACCTTTTTTGCTTCAAATTTTATTTTTCTACATAGTCACTACAATTCTCAACATCAGAAAATTGAAAAAAAAAAAAAAAAAAAAAAGATTTATTTTATTAACTAACTAGCGGGGGTACCCGGCGTTGCCCGAGTGTTTGGTTCCGGGACGGGGGGGGGATTTTTAAAAAATGTTATGGTAGGTAAGTAGGAAGGATCAAACCCGGAGTCATGAGTAAAAGTAGGAAAATAAAGTGTGAAAAAAAAAAAAAAAAAACATCTGCAACGTTAACAGTTCGGCCACCAAGAAAAGTCCATTCCAGTTGTTTAAGAAAAAAAAAAACGACTACGGTAGGTCGGCGCGAACGTGAAAATATAATGTGAATTGTCCAGCACGCTAACCACTACGCCACAGAGCACTGCAGCTTAGTTTAGTGATTTTAAATAACTTCACATGAAAGAACTACGAAGCCAAACCAGTGTTCTCTTCTCAACTGTTCCTTGTGAACGATCCCCAAACGGTGTTAAGTGGTGGCAGGGGGAGGAGGAATTTATTAGAGAGAAAATATTTTACCACTTCCATTGATCTTAACCGATTTTGGCCGTGACTTCTCAGCAGAAAAAGTATAGAAATCTAAGATTATCGAGGAATTTGAGAAATAATAAGCCTATAACACACCTCAGATATTGTTCTGCCGTTTGTGCATATTATATTTGCATGAAATATTTTGATTTTTAATCCTATTAATGTCAAAATCCGACGGGAAAAAATGAGTTCATTTTATTTATATAGAGATGACTGTTATTTTGAATTCGTGAAGATTTTATGAAATTTTAACGTAGGCTATACCAGCCATTCTCAACCTTTCCTCCATCATTGACCCGTCAGCTTATCTATCTCTCCATTTAGCCCCCTCCCACTCCCATACAAAAAAAAATTATAGCCATCATCAACTGACAGAAAAGCAAGAAGGTCAAAAAGAACCTTATTATTGTTTAAGACTTCAAGTTTTGTATAAAACATAGTACATGGTGGAACAATAAAATTGTCGTCCTAGAAAAGACGACATGATTCCATTTCCGTTTTATGAAAACAGGTTTTCATTTTTGTTGTAGACTATCTACTAGTTGGCTAGTTGTGTACAAATTCCAAGAGCGATAGGAGCCTTCTATCATGTCTGAAACTACTGACACAATTTTCAACGAGCGAAATCGAAAATGTCTATCGATCCAGGGTATTAGAACAGGGCCATAGCCAGTACCCTCAAAATGCAAATCCTGAGGGTTCAACGCTTGAAGGCACAGCTCAATTCATCGGATGCTCCACGATTTTGGTCTTTGGTGTGGTTTTAAGTGAGGACCACATCAGGCCACCTCACATCTTCGAAGTTGGTTTGAAAGTCAACACCAAAGTGTACCTTGATATGCTGAAGAGTGTGGCGATCACTTGGTGCTATCAAGTGGTCGCTGGCAGACTCTGGGTGTGGCGAAAGGACTCAGCGCTTGCCCACAAGTTCAAAGATACCCAGGCTTGGCTTCAGAAGGAATGCTATGATTTTGTATCCTTCTTTCATTAGTCCCCTCCTCCCCCGACCTGAACTCGCTAGACTACTTCGTTTGGTCACACGGCGAGAACATCACCTACATGATCTCCAACAACACCAAAGTCAGCTTGATCATCGCTATCCGCCAAGTATTTGCCGAGCTCCCGCTAGCGCTTGTGAAAAAAAGCATGTTCCCAGTTCTGGACCCGTATCGAGCTGATGACTGAGTCTGAAGGCGGCTACATTGAATAGATGTCAGCTTTACATATATAAACAAGTTATCCGAATTGATTTTCTCAGTAAAAGTTTAAAAATAAAGCTGCGACAATTTTATCGTTTTTCCCTGTATTACACATTCGCAGCACAAAAATAAAGAAAATAAAAACTTTTTCTAAATAAAACATAGTATATGGTGGAACAATAAAATTGTCGTCCTTCTGGGCTTGACCTTTACTCCTGATCTTAAATGGAACACGTACATCAAATCTGTTGCCAAGGCCACTGGAAAAATGGTGGGCTCTTTCTATCGATCCGGTAAATATCTCATTGCTGATGCTATTCTCTATCTATATAAGAACCAGGTACGTCCAAGGATGGAATATTGTTGCCACATCTGGGCAGGAGCTGCTAGAAAGGACTTGTCCTGCCTTGATAGAGTTCAAAATAGACTTCATAGCCTCGTACGAGATGTCCTTTTCTCTTCCTTGCAACCTCTATCTCACAGAAGAGATGTTGCGAGTTTGTCTCTGATGTATCGTTATTTTCATGGAAGGTGTTCAATTGAGCTTCAATCTATGGTTCCCCCTCGCCAAACTTTCACAAGAAACACTCGTCTAGCTGTACATACTATCAATAATTCCCCTCACTCTTTATCTGTGCCTAGACCTAAACGTAGATTCCATGAACAAAGCTTCTTTCTTAGAACTGCACGCCTGTGGAATTGTCTTCCGTTTTTCTGCTTTCCGGCTGACTACAATATGGTTGTGTTCAAGTCTAACGTAAATAAGTTCTTGATGAGCCGTTCTATATAAGTTATCAAATTTACCAAATTTTCATTACTAATGATTACTATATTGTCCAATGTCTACTGTACACTCTTTAACCCTTATCCTTGAGTGGCCTCTGGGCCTTGATAAGTGATGATGCCTATGTAAAAAAAAAAAAAAATTAGGAAGTTAATCTGTATTACATTTCTGAGTCATGACACAATCTTAAAAGAAATAATTATTTTTTAAATCATAAGGCACTTTAATTAATTACCTCCAACTATATAATTTTTTGCTACCTAGGTGTAAATTTACCGCTAGTTGAGAATCTCTGTTCTATACTAGCAATATTTAATACTGTTGTGGTGGCACCCACTCATTTACATATGTGGATAATATTACACATAAATAACAAGACTCGGTTAGTCTGAGTGTGTGTTAACCAGAAGCCACCGAAGGCCAAGCCGAGAGCAGATATGTTCTCCAGCCAAGACTCTCTTACCGGACAACCATTATGTAAATATACTGTAAATATACTTTTCCTAATACACTTCATATTGATCTACCTTTTTTTGTTGAGTCTTCATTTGTATTGCCTCATACGTTATTTGCAAACATAACAAATACTAATACTCTTTTGGGTTGTATCCAAAAATTCATTTGTTTACATTGGACTTGAAAATGGCCATATTGAAGTCATTTGGAAAGCAGGAAAACGGAACAGATTTCCACAGGCGTGCAGATCTAAGAAAGAAGCTTTGTTCATGGAATCTATGTTTAGGTTTAGGCACAGATAAGGAGTGAGGGGGTTATTGATAGGGGTTTCAGCTAGACGAGTGTTTTTCGTGAAAGTCAGGCTAGCGGAGACCATAGATTGGAGCTCAGACAAGCATCGATAAACCACATGAAAAATGACGATTAACGACATGGAAAATGACGATTAACGACACGGAAAATGACGATTAACAACACGGATTAACGCTGATGTTACGGGTTCGAATCTAGTTCCTCCCATGGAACTACTTTAACTTAAGATGATGTCAACCTTCGCGTAGTCACTCCTCTAGTTTTTCTAGAAATACATCGATTTTTTAGATCGAGAAGAAAGTTCTTGTGGAATTTTTAATTTTCTTTTCATATGATGTTTTTTTAATCAAGTTTTCGTTACAATATTTTACTTTATATATCATTAATCGTTTCAATTACAATCGTTTTCAAATAAGTGTCTTTTCTTTCCAGAACATTGAATGCAAGAACGAAAAAAAAAAGCAAATTTGCACAATTCTCTTATTTCAATTCAAGCTAGGCCAAAAAGATGCTGAAAAAGCTCGCGATTTCAACGAAGCATTTGGCCAGGAACTACTACTAAACGCACAACACAATGGTGGTTTAAGAAATTTCGTGGCGAAGACGACAATCTTGAAGATGATGAGTGTAGTGGCCAACCATATGATGTTGGCAACAATTAATTAAGGGCCTTTGTCGAAGCTAATGCACGCACAATTGTTCGAGAATTTGCTTCTGAATTAGACGTAAAGTATACGACGATTTCCAACAACTTCAGAAAGATTGGAAAGACAAAAAAACTTAATAAATTGGTGCCTCATGAATTGAGCTATAACCAAAAGAAACGCCGTTATGAAGTGTCATTTTTCCTTTTTTTACGCAACAACGACGACCCGTTTCTTGACCGCGTTATAACTTGCGATGAAAAGTGGGTTCTTTACAACAACCAGCGATGCTCAGCTCAGTTGTTAGATGCCGACGAAGCTCCACGATACTTCCCTGTAGCTAGAGTTTCACTAAAAAGGATCATGCTGATTGTTCGGTGATCGGCCACCGATCTCATCCATCACAGTTTTTTTTATGCAGGTAAAAACATTACGGCAGTGAAGTACTCACAAAAACATAGGTGAAATTCTTCAGAAACTTCAACAACACCCAGAAAAGGCTCAATTCTCCCCCACGATAATGCCTGACCGCATATTGCTAAACCGACCCTGCAGAAGTTAAACGAATCGGGCTACGAAACCTTGTCGCATCCGCCATACTCTCCAGACCTCTCACCTACCGACTACCCCTTTTTCAAGCATCTCGACAACTTTTTGCGTGAGAAATGCTTCAAAAACCTAAGCGATATAAAAAAAAAAAAACGCTTTCAGCAACTTCATCGCCACCAGAACGCAAGATTTTTACATTACTGGCATAAATACACTTGTTTTGCGTTGGCAAAAGTGTGTTGATTTTTATGATGTTTATTTCGATCAATAAATTTTGTTCGAGCCGATATATGTTCATTTGAATTTAAAAGTTAAAAATCGCAAGAACTTTCTCGTCAACCTGATAGAAAGATATCGAGGAAACGAATGCGTTGAATTTGACCAAAGTTAATCCCTTATACAGCCTAACATCACAAATACATTTGAGATGTTTTGGTCAAGATCAAAGTGTAGTATCTGTTCTTCAGATGCTGCACTTCCATTTCTTGTTCTTTTTCGGTGGAGGAGAAATCCTTCACGCCTGAGACAATTTTTTATTTTTGTACCTTTTCTCCACGTTAAAAAACGACCCTGGTGTCTAATTCTGTCCCGTGGGGAGGCATAGTAAATAGGTACTACACAAGTAAAAAGGTCAAACATATAAAATTAACAGCAGGTTCTTTATATAACAGGGGCGCGTTCGAAATGGATGTTTATATTTAGAGTACAACTTGATTGTTGCATTTGAAACTTTAATCCAAGCCGTTATGCATAAAATAATTTCCTGAAATATACAGTAGGTTCTCTACAGTGCAATATAAACTACAATGTATTGTCGACTAAGTCACTGTGGGGAGATATATGAAGCTTCCTCCTGGTGGGTCCCCAACTAAAGTAGGCAATTAATCGATTTTAGTGAAAAATGGGCGATTTCACTGATTTCGAGAGCAATAAAATCATGGGAATGTGTAAAATTCGTAATCATTGTTTAATCCCTGGCAACTGCGGGTATCCCTGCTAATTATATATAAACGGCATAATATTTTAAGATCAAATTTACATGTGTGTTTGTGGTATGTACAAGCATTATAGTAAATATAAATCTGGCAACGACCGAAACGTTCAAAAAAGACCTTTCATCAAAACGTCTTATTACTCAGCTAAATATAATATATACAGTGGAACGATGAAATTGTCGCTCCTAGAAAAAACGAAATGATTCCATTTCCGTTTGTTAAAAACGGTTTTTTATAGACTATTTATTAGTATGCCAGTTATGTAAAAAAAAAAAAACATTCCAATAGCGATAGGGGCATTTATCATGTTTGAAACTGACACAATGTTCAACGAACGACATCGAAGATACACTGCTGTACAACTCATGTTCTCTACCGATCCCAGTTATGAAAACAGAACCATTACCAGCACCCACAAAATGCATCGTTGTATTGCCACAAATGACGGGGACGTGCCCAGGGTGATGAAAACAAAGTTTCCGGCCATGGTTATGGTCTTTGGTGTGGTTTCAAGTGAGGGCCACATCATGCCACCTCACGTCGTCGAAGTCGGTTTGAAAGTCAACGCTAAAGTATACCTGGATGTGCTGAAGAGTGTGGTGATCCCTTGGTGCCATCAGGTGGCTACTGAAAAACCCTGGATGTGGCAGAAAGACTCCACGCCGAGCAACAAGTCCAAAGAGACCCAGACTTGGCTTCAGGAGTGCTACGACTTTGTAGTCTTCTTTCCCTGACCCCACTCCTCCCCGACCTAAACTCGCTGGATTACTTCGTTTGGTCATACGGCGAGAACATCACCTACATGACCTCTAAAAACACCAAAGCTAGCTATACACAAGACGGCCAATGGCATACATATATATATATATATATATATATATATATATATATATATGCAAATATACATATATACACATGCACACATACATATCTGTAAACATACACACATATATACATAATTACATACACAATGCATAATACGCATACATACATATACATACACACACGCATACATACACATGTACATACATATAGATACATACACATATACAAATACATACACACATATACATACATATACCCATATGTACACATATGCACATATATATATACATACACTTACCTACATATACATACACATACATAAATATGCACTGATACACAAACATGCACATGCATACATACACATATACATGCATACATATACATACACGCATGCATATATACACATAACACGCGTGCATATATGCACATACACACACATGCATATATACACATGCATACAAACAATATATATATATGTATATACATACACACACATACACATATACATACATATACACATATACATACAAATACACATAGATATACACACATATACATACACCTGTACATGAACATACGTACACCTATACATACATATATACATATAATGATGGCAGATCAATTATTACATGCTTCCAGCATTTCAGGCCTACACGCGTCACAACTTTTCCATGGGTGAGGGAGTATCTATACAAAGATGATGTTACAGAGTTTTAGCTTTGTACGACAGCTAAATCTCTATGTCTGTTCAGAATGTTGACATCCAGCAAAAAGCAAGAGCAAGATAGCTTTATGTTTTTTGTTGTTGTTTTTTTTTTTTTTTTTTTTTAAATCTAAGATTTGCTTCTCCTAGAGGGGTTTCCTTCACCACGGCTTACGGGAGCCCTCTCCACCCCACATACACATGACAATAAACACATGCTTACATACAGATGTACGCCAACATACGCATGCATGTGCACACACATGCAACCATAATCACGTAGAGGCACACATATACGCACACACATACATGATGATTGCAACGTCTTGTCAGACGAGTGCCACTCCCTCAGACATTTAAAATCCATAAGCCCAAATGCCTGAGGGAGTATCTATACACAGATGATGTTACAGAGTCTTAGCTTTGTACGACAGCTAAGTCTCTCTCTCTCGGTTCAAAATGTTGAGATCCAGCAACAAGCAAGAGCAAGATAGCCAGCAACAAATTAAACTGCAGACCAGCTTATTGCGGGTAATGGTCTTCCGCTTTATGGTTTTTTTAAATCAGAGATTTGCTTCTCCTAGAAAGGTTGCCTTCACCACGGCTTACGGGAGCCCTCTCCACCCCAATACACATATACACACACACAAATATACACGGTGCTAGTTGGCCGTTGACCCAGAAAAAGAGTTCATTCGCCCTTTGGAAGGTCTTGTTTTTAATCCTTCAGGGAGACTAGCCGCCCTCCTCACTAAACAAGTCTGGTGGGGGAACCAGTTTAGTCGCCGGTGACCCGACCATGAGGCAGGTAGTACTGGGTTACATGGTACCAGTAGCACATGACATGACCTGACGCTACACACATACATATGCCTATACATACGTACATACACATATACATGTAAAATACACATGTAAAATACACATGAAGGAACATTCCAAAAGTCATACATAGTAAATGATCAACGGCTGGACCGTTTTTGTCCCTTTTCCTTCAAGATCTTTTTCCTCCTTCCTTTTTCTTTTTTTTTTTTTTTTTTAATAAAAAGTTTGTTTTAGACTCACACTTATGCAGTGCATGATAATGATGATGATGATGTTGACAAATTCACACATAATTTTCCAAATAACTCAACGTACGAATTGACGAAAAAAATACATACATGCATACATTTAAATAGACAGGTGAGATTTATATTATAGATAACGATTTTTGTTCAACAATTTTTAACGTTTTCTAGTATCAAGATCATGTAATTAAATTAGAACAAGTGAAGCATGCACGGTCCCCCGTGAGTGCACAGCGAACGAGGCATAAAAAAATGACTAAGTTCAGCATTCTCCCACATTTTGCCCCAAAAGTCCCCAGGGGAAGTCAAATACTTGTGAAAATGAACAAAGGGTGCAGTTTTAGGCCTTAACATATGTAAATTTGAGTTCTGCACCATGCAAAAAAAAGAAATGATTAAGTCCATCATTTGCACACACACACACACACACACACACACACACATTTAGCCCCAAAAGTCCCCAATTCGCTTACATATTTAAATTTGAGTTCAGCACCATGCAAAACTGCTAAATAGACATACACAGAACATTTTGGATAAATATGGTAAAATAGTCCAAAAATGGAGTGTTTTTATTAGCTCTGGGTACACCCAAGAGTTATCGCGAAGTATAGACAAACAAAATTATATAGAAATCAGTTAGTTACAACTTTTTATAAAAATCCAAGGCATCAATTTTTTTAATGAGTACAAAAGTGTCAATTTTAGCCATTTTAACCCGGAAGGCACCCTTGGGGGTGGCAACAAGAGTTTTCCGGGAAAATCCGTGTTGCTACTTTTTTACTCATATCATGTTTAATGTTTGTGCAAAATTTCAAAAAATTCCCAGGCATAGTTATTGAGAAAAGTGCGGACAGACGAAGGACGAACGGACGAACGGACTAGGGTGAATTTACAGGCCCACTCTCCTTTTGTCGGGGAACCAAAAAGGATTCTAAATATAAGGTTTTCTGTTATTATATTTTTAATCTTCGCAAGTGAACAAATTACGGTATAATCACATCGACACACCGCTTCTTTTTAGATTACCGAAGTTAAGCAATGCTGAGCCTTGTCAGTACCAGATAGATGACCATTTTAGAATACCAGATACCGTATATAGGAGGACGTCCATACGTTTGCAAAAACTGTAAAATCTAATACGTAATCTACCCTGACCGGCATATATATAAGATTGGGGACCGTTTGTGAACGTGATATTTTCACGAAACTTCCTCGTACAGAGGAAGCCGGTTCAAATACTGCTGGCATACCCGCGCTGAATCGCAGAAATTTTCAAGGTTGGTATCTGGGAGGGCGTTTAATTCACTGGGGGAGATGAACCCCGGAATCAACTCGCCAAGCGGATAGGGTACAAGGCGGTACTCCACGTAATGGTGTACCGGCAACCTGCTGCAAGATGGCTTCCGGAACCTGCATGTCAAGCAGATTTTTGCTGCATCTGAGGTGTGTGCAACTCGAAGTTGCGTCTCGTGGATTACCTAAAGCATTTTGTAGCCTAAACCGGCTCAATCCTAATGAGCAAAATATATACTCGTATCCGAGTTCTGCCAACGGCGGCATGATTTATAACCGGGCATGAAAGTAGTGGCAAACTGTTCAGATTAGGGAATTTAAGTGTACCTATCCGTGAACGGGTATTTTTATCGTTCTTATGTGTAAGCAAAGAGAATATTACTTGCCATCTAATTTACATATGTGTTTGCGGTACGTATAACCAGAATTATAAATATGGTATTGGCAATCTCGTATCTCTTATCTAAATGCTCAAATGAGACATATTAACCTTCATCCAAACGTCTTACTACTTGGCTACATATCCTCTAACGATTCTTCGGATTTTGTTTTTGTGGTTGTCGTTGTTGAGAAGCACGAGATCGAAAAACGTCATCTTAAACGTTTACGTATAGAAATTATTGTGAAATAAAAAGTAAAATGGAATACAAAAAAGAAATGTAAAAATATAAACCAAAGTTTAACAAAATGGAAAACTGGAGAAAATTGTACTTTTTTTTTTCTTTGTCGCTTTTATAACCGCTAATATCGTTTAGTGTCTCTATACGTAAGGACACTTGAGATTGGTTTGGACACGCCTTTAAACTCTTTGGTTTGTAGGAGAAACTACTTGTGGTGCCATTGGCCGAACATGGAGAGAGAAATATTAAAAAAAACACACACACATACAAACTCATCTTGTTTATAAAAGATACGGTCAAAGATTTGTTGGTTGGGCAGCTTTCTTGACGCCGATGCCGACACGGGCGGCGCAATTCTAATTCGTGCAAAAGTTACGGCAATTCAATATAATAGAAACAAACCGCAAACTAAACTCTATAAACACCAAATTCCGTTGCTAGCTAAAGTTTTGCACAGGAGAAAAAAGTAGTTAGTTTAACTTTTGTGGATAAAAAAAATCGTGGAATTCTTCACCAAATTGAAACGCGAAAACGAAACGGTCAAGAAATTGTTAATCTTTGCCCCAACTAAAGTTTCGGATTACATTAATTTAATGTGAAAAAAAAAAGCGTCACAAAAACTCATCGCGCGAACAGCACAATCATAGAAGAACCTTCAGATAAGGAAAAGCAGAAACATTTGAGGTTTCTTTTCTACCTTTTTCGAACTAAAAAACGAAAAGAAATCCTCAATAACCAAGAACTAAGAACTAAACGCCCAGAAAGCCACAACTCACCAGCCGCCCTTTGTCAACCATGTTCGAGCGCTGTTTTTTGCAACATTTGATTCTCTTATCCGTCTGTAAGTATCATTTACTTCTATTTTTTTATTGTCTACTAACTATCAGGGCTTTACCTGCTCCACTACTTTGGGGGGGGGCTTCCTTTTACGCCCCTACTTTTTAAAATGTAAACGCTTCTGCTTCTAATAGAACGAGTCACTCTTTTCCAAGATTGTTTTCAACTACAGTGTAGCCCGAATATGAGTGACTTCTCCGGTCCCTACGGCTCTCTTATATCCGGGTTATACTTATATCTGGGGTTCTTATATCAAGGTTACACTGTGCATTAACACGGGCTCTTATTTGGGACCAGATAAAATCTCTCTTATATCCGTTTTTCTTATATTAAGATATCTTATAATCGGGTCTCTTATATCGTGGCCTTCGTTATAAAGATGGCCGGCCAGCTGAAAAAATGACGTCATCGCCGAGGTCCCAACAAGCAAGATATGTGGAACTCTTAGACTGTCAATAATGAACAGTAATTTTTACAGACAGCGTTACAAAACTTCAAAATTGGATTAAAATAAAGAAATAAAGAAAGAACACGATGATTTATACTGAAACTCATCTAATAATAATAATAAAAAAATAATTAAAAAAAACACAAGTTATTTGTTTAAGTATATTATAAGCAATTGAATATTTCGTTGTATTATAGATTTTAAAGATTAGAATGCGTTCTTTAATTACTTATAAATTACATTTTTAAAAAGTGAAGGAACACGATTTGATTTGTAGTAAACTTGAAGTTTATTTAATATAATTAAATGAAAATTATGCATGTAAGATTATGAATATTTGAAGCAGAACACAAGCAAAACATTTGATATGAGTTAAGACAATAAACAAATATTGAAATTAAACTATTTTTTTTTTAATCAAAATGAACAATATTTTTTAAATCAAAATGAACAATATTTTTTTTAAATCAAAATGAATATTTTTTAATCAAAATGAACCACAATATTTTTAAATGCAAATGACCACAATATTTTTTCAAAATCAAAAACAATATTTTTAATAAATTCATGAAATATTGCAGAGTAAAAAAATAATTAACCTAAAGAAAAAATCATGTTTCTTATTTAAGATTATTTCACCACATAACAAAAATAACATGCAAAATCATTTTTTATATCCATATTTTCAGTTTGTTAAAATACGTGGGTTTGTATTAGTGTACACATAGATTCGAAAAAGTTGTCAAAAAACAATATAACAAATGAATGTTATCAAAGGCAAGATAAGTTACTTTTCTACCAAACTGGATATATTTTTCGTGTTTTTATTCAATGTAACATGTTTATTCAGCTCGAAAAACATACAGTGTTTACCGATGTATTGGAAAATTCAAGATGGCGTCTGATTCTCTCTTTAACACGGTAAGTTTGGGAAAAGGTGTTATAAATACAAAACCGGATAAAATACTGTTAAAAACTCGCTCAATATATGTTACCGTGACATAGCTTGACATATATTCGGCGGGTTTTTAATAGTATTTTGTATAGTTTTTTATTTATAACACCTTTTCCCAAACTTATCGTGTTAAAGAGAGAATCAGTCGCCATCTTAAATTTTCGAATACATCGGTAAACACTGTATGTTTTTCGAACTGAATAAACATGTTACATTGAATAAAAACACGAAAAATATTTGGTAGAAAAGTAACTTATCTTGCCTTTGATAACATTTATTTGTTATATATTTGTTTTTTGACAACTTTTTCGGATCTATGTGTACAGTAATACAAACCCAATTACGTTAATGAAATGAATAGTAAGATCACGAGTGAACGCGCGTTTTTTTTAGTTTAGTTTCATATATATATATATATATATATATATATATATACATATATATATATATATATATATATGTATATATATATATAAGTATTTTTAAATTTTATCTTTCTAGCTTTAAAAAAAAAGTTTTAAAATTTTATCAGCCGGCATAATTTATTTTTAAATATTGAAAAATTTCAGGAAAATTAATTTTTGCTAGATTTTTAAAACATGTGTGTCAACGGCTTAAAAAAATCGTCTCTTCAAAAGAACGTGTTTTAAAGAGTCGATGTTGTCTCGCATTTTCATTAGTTTTGTATGCTGTAAAAAAAATTCTTTTAATATTAGCAATTTATTTGAAGCTTCTTCTTTTGAATGGTAAAAAACTTAGGATGATAATATTGAATTAAATTATAGTTACATCGTGTTAAATACAGGGGGAGCACGTTAAAACTTACTTTGCTGGATGGAGATGGTGTAAAATCTTCTTCTTTTTTTTTTACTGCATTATAATTCTTTATCTTTCGGAAATGAAAATACTGTCACTTTCTGGTCCTTTACGATAATTTCCTCGGCAATTTGGAACGATGCACCGTGAAGGCATTTTAATAAAAAAAAAAAGAAATATTACATTAACTTCAAGACGTTACGAGTTACGAGTGACTACTGGTGACTACCGGTGTCAAGCAACTAAGGGACTATCCGTGATGACGTCAGCAGATTAAATTATTTTTGCCCACCGGCCATCTTGTCTTTTAAGACGGTCTTGCTTATATCCGGGTTACACTGTATTTGCTTATATCCGGGTTACACTGTATTTGCTTATATCCGGGTTACACTGTATTTGCTTATATCCGGGTTACACTGTATTTGCTTATATCCGGGTTACACTGTATTTGCTTATATCCGGGTTACACTGTATTTGCTTATATCCGGGTTACACTGTATTTGCTTATATCCGGGTTACACTGTATTTGCTTATATCCGGGTTACACTGTATTTACTTGCATGTCTGAGATTTTCTGTTTCTTTGATTGGCGAGATTGCAAGCAGGCAAGACGTTTTTTTTTGTGTGTTTTTTTTTTTTTTTTTTTTTTTTTGCTGTTGTTGGTTTCTTTTGATCACCTTCACCCCAAACAAAGCATATCGCCACTTGGACGTAATGGTCTACTATTTGGGACCATGCCTAAGAAAGATTAACAAGATGTTGCTTTACATTACATTTAAACTTCTGAGAATCAGAACAGTCAGGGAAGCAGATACCAGGAAGGGAATTCAAAAGTCTAGCTGTTCAAGAGAAGACACTATTAAAGTCAGAAAGCTTTCTGGAATTTAGGAACCTCAACAGTAAAAGGAGTGTGAATTTGTTGTTACACGGGTTTATCGGAGATATGTACGTCGAGGGGGCACAAGTGCAACGAGTTCATCAGGGAACTTTCCGTTAAAATATCTGTAAAACAGGCACAGAGATGTAATATTGCGGCGATGGGACAGGAGTTGGAGACTAGTTTTACAATGTGGGATATATTAGATTGAAGTCTCATTTTTGGGCCCTATCAAAGAGGAAGAAACTAGTGGTAGATGCACCAGTCCAGATGTGGCAACAATACTCCATGGACGGGCGATTGGTAGCTTTGTAGAGGTACGGGATGTTCTCAGGTGTGAGTAGTCTTCTAGCACGATAGAGGGAACCCACATTTACAGCAGCCTTCGCAATGTCCTCAATGTGTTCGTTCCAGTGTTGCCCATGAATGTTAGGCCAAGGAGTTTGAAGAAGAATTTGAAGGGTGTTATTTTTCATGGATATCAGTGGTTGGAGACGTGTCTCGTTATTGTTAAAGGAGAGAAGCTTAGTCTTACTAGCATTAAATGTTACCTTCCATTTACGGCCCCATTCAACTACGGTCTGGAGATCATTTTCTAAGGATTCAGTCATTGTCTTAGATTTATGTACATCCGTTCTGCCCTCGTGCATATTATAGAGCGTTGTATCATCAGCAAATATATATATATATATATATATATATATATATATATATATATACATCATCAACATTCTAATCCACATCTGGCATCAATTGAAATGAATGGCTCTCGTCCTTCAGGAGGCCTCAAGTTTTGACAAGCTTCTGGGCTTGACCATTACTCCTGATCTTAAATGGAACACGTACATCAAATTTGTTGCCAAGGCCGCTGGAAAAATGGTGGGATCTTTCTATCGATCCGGTAAATATCTCACTGCTGATGCTATTCTCTATCTATATAAGAGCCAGGTACGTCCAAGGATGGAATACTGTTGCCACATCTGGGCAGGAGCTGCTAGAAAGGACTTGTCCTGCCTTGATAGAGTTCAAAATAGACTTCGTAGCCTCGTAGGAGATGTCCTTTTCTCCTCCTTGCACCCTCTATCTCACAGAAGAGATGTTGCGAGTTTGTCTCTGATGTATCGTTATTTTCATGGAAAGTGTTCGACTGAGCTTCAATCTATGGTCCCCCCTCGCCAAACTTTCACAAGAAACACTCGTCTAGCTGTAAACACTATCAATAATTCCCCCCACTCTTTATCTGTGCCTAGACCTAAACGTAGATTCCATGAACAAAGCTTCTTTCTTAGAACTGCACGCCTGTGGAATTGTCTTCCGTTTTCCTGCTTTCCGGCTGACTACAATATGGCTGTGTTCAAGTCTAAAGTAAATAAGTTCTTGATGAGCCGTTCCATATAAGTTATCAAATTTACCAAATTTTCATTACTAATGATTACTATATTGTCCAATTTCTACTGTACACTCTTTAACCCTTATCCTTGAGTGGCCTCTTGGCCTTGATAATGTGGTGATGCCTATGTAATATATATATATATATATATATATATATATATATATATATATATATATATATATATATATATCGGACACAATATTATCAGGAATAATAGTGGTCTAAGGATCGATCCCTGAGGCACTCCCGCATTTTTGTTTTGCTGCTTGGATGTACGTCCATCAATGAAACCTGGATGGTCCTATTGTCTAAAAAGGATCTAATTATGTTTAGTATATGTTACATACGGCATAATCACGTTGACACACCGGTTCTCGCTAGATCATCAAAGTTAAGCAAAGTTGAACCTGGTCAGTACTAAATGTGTAACCATTTGAGACTTCCAGGTGCTGTATGTGCTCTCCGCTTATCTCGGCATTGTTTCCAGTCGTCCTGGACTATCTCCTTGCCACTGGACTCAAGCAGTGCCGATTCAGGAGAGGTGTGGTAGGTGATTGCTAAACCCTTGCCTTACAATTACACGCGCAGCTGCCTCTACAGGGGGTATCGTTTGTCTTTCAAGACTGAACGGAGGCATTTTGTGCCCAGTTATACCGTACGATTTAATTTTCATTAGCAGCCCTTCGTGCCAAACTTTGTCAAAGGCCTTGGATATATCAAGGGCTACAGACCTGGCTTCGCCCATCTTATCAAGTACATGGTATATGCGTTCAGACGCGACTTATCCAATGCATGGTATATGCGTTCCGAGATGGTTGTTAACATATCTGCGGTAGTACGACACGGCCTAAATCCTACGTGTTTAGGATTTTATTCCTGATAGCAGGTGGGGACAGCGGGCACAAGGTGAGTAAATTTAGTGACGCAATCCATCCGTTTACATTAAAAGATCAAAGTGTAGTATCTGTTCTTTAGATGCTGCACTTCTATTTCTTGTTCTCTTTCGGTGGAGGAGAAATCCTTCACGACTGAGACAATTTTTATTTTTGTACCTTTTCTCCACGTTAAAAAACGACCCTGGTGTCTAACTCTGTCCCGTGGGGAGGCATATTAAATAGGTACATTATGTTTCTCTCTCCCACCCCTAACCCTAGCCATAACCCTAATCTACCCCTCGTGCGTAAACAAGTTAATGTTTTTCTGTGACTTTTTTTTGTTTTTTGGTACCCCGACAAAGGAGGGATTTGGCCTAGTAATTCATTCCCGTTCGTTTGTTCGCATTTTTCTCAATCACGCCTTGGATTTTTTTTTTATATTTAATTTAATATTTTAATATTTATTTTTAATTTGCACAAACATTAGTAGTGGTGAAAGTAAATTTTTTTCGGAAGGGATTTTCCGGGGGAACTCTGGGTGCACCATAAGGGGTCATTACAGGGGTAAAATTGCCCCCAAAACGTTCATCTGTTCATTTGTTCGCACTTTTCTCAATAATCACACCTTGGATTTTTTTTTTTTTAATTAGCACAAACATTAGTTATGGTAAAAGTAAATTTTTCACTCGTGGAGAGGGACCCCACATGCTCAGTTTGTTTTAATAGATTTTTAAAACTCAACATCGGGCTCGATTAGCTTTGCCTCCACAGACTGCATTAGTTTCAGAGCGACTCCTGCTCACCCTCACCCAAAAATTTGAGGGTTTTACCTTTCACATTTCTGCTTAAAAAAAAAAAAAAGGTCGCTCCCAATCTTAAAAATAGGAGACACCTTTTTCTTTGTTCCATCTGCTCCTTAAACTACTGTCGCTGAATTTTGGCGGCGAGGATTGGTAATACTGTTTGCATTTGGATTTTTATTCTCACAACGTTTCGGTCCATATAACCTCCGACCTTCTTCTTGACAATGACTCTTACTAATGAATGGTAAAAAAATATATTGTTTTTTTTTTGTTGTTTTTTCTAACAAACAATACATACTAGCAACGAAACTCTACGTTGCCCGGGATTGAATGATAACCAACCAATGTTTTACACTCCCATATTTTTATTGTCATCGAAATCGGTGAAATCGCCCATTTTTCAATCAAATCGATTGATTGATCACTCTATTTCTAGACCCATCGCAGTGCACCAAGAAGGAAGCTTCACATGTCTCTCTGCGGTGACTTACTCCACAATACATTGTAGTCTACATTGCACTGTAGAGAACCTACTGTTCATTTTATAAAATTATTTTTATATATAATGGCTTGAATTAAAGTTTAAAATGCAAAAGTCAAGTATCATGCTTTAATTGTGTTCTCAACAGAAAAATTCATTTCGAACGCGTTACTGTTATATCAAAGAACCTACTGTTGATTTTATATGCCTGACCTTTCTGCTTGTGCAGTGATAATGGCTTGAATTTATGTTTAAAATGAAAGTCAAGTATCATTGTGAAATTGTACTTTAAACAGAAACATTCAATGCGAACGCGCCCCTGTCATATCTAAGAATCTACTGCTGGTTTTATGCCCAAATTATTCTGCTTGTGCGGTAAAAAAAAAAAAACTTCTCAGATGCACTTGTAATGTTAGGTTGTGTAAGGTGTTAACTTTGGTAAAAATCCCCTGTCCGTTCTTTCGTCGAATTATTTCGCTTATTGATACTTATCGAAGACATTCCGATACAAAACCTATCTAAGAACACTGCCAGGCACATAAAGTACCTTCGTGTGAAATTTCATTTAAAAATCGGCCCTATTCTTACAACGTTTCTGTAATAATAGTTTGACATAATACACGCGATAATAATAGTTTGACATAATACACGCGAAGAAAGTCGAAGGATATACATCCTTCGACTTTCTTCGCGTGTATTATGTCAAACTCTGGAATCTGTACGGAAACCTAAATAAAGGTTCCTGTACAGATTTCTGAAGGCATAGCATGCTCTCGGTCTGGAAGCCATAACCGAGTGGAAGTTTAAAGTAATTCGCAATTGTATTCTTAATATCGCCAGCACTTTAACCCCTAGAAGAGTGTCATTCAGAACTGAAATTTAATTCGTACTTTATCCGGTATGCCACGGTCCTCGGTAATAATAGCAGCGGTAAACATGGCAAATGTTGAAGATAGTTCGGTAAAAATGGCACTTTGTCAGCGGAAAGTTGGGACAATTCGATAAGTGCGCGTCAAGCTCCCATTGCCGGATTTTAAAATAGTATTAAGACCCTTAGTTTTAGTTTAAAATTGCCAGTTTGGTTAGGTTCAAATTCTGTAGAAGCACCGAAAAGAATAATTATGTTTTATCTAAAAATTATTTTAGAATAAACATTTATGTATGATAATCTGAAAAAAAAAGTCTAAATAAACTTTTAGCGCTGCCATATTTACCTAAATTTAATTTCTTTTTTTTAAGTCTTGAAAATGAAAACTTATTTCAATGATTTAATCGCTGACGACCACAACCTTTAATTTTCTAACGCTAAAACGATTTTTAATTGCAGAAAATTGGAAAAATGATTTACAAATAATCAAATAAATCTTTTTTTTTATATATGCATAATAGGAATGCTGGATTTGTTTTACAATAGACTTGTAAACGTTTATTCGGTTAGAAAAATATGTAGTATTGAGCGCTTCGTATTGGGTAGGTTTCTGCCAATATTTTGTTTTATTTTTATTTTCAAGCCAGTATCGAGATTTCAAAGACGTCAGAGGCACATCGGGGCTATTTGGGCTTATTTTCTATATGGCGCTGTTCTAATTTAAAAATTATTAAAGTGTTTCCGCACTGGCTAGCTAAAAGAATCGGTCAAACTAGCAAAATCATATTAACTTTTACATTAACATGGTTAGTCTCTATTAAAAAAAAAAAACCCTAGCACCTCCCTTACCAGTATAAATGCCTATAAAAATCTATATAATTATAAAACTCAAATGACCTTGTAACGATGTATGTAACCCACTTTCCGGTTTACGAAATCCGGTTGCGCATGCGCGCATGACCTACACAGTGGAATATTTACGTTATTATTTCGAAATTATTATTTAACATGGGAAGAGTGGGGTTATAAATTAAAAAAAAATAACAATTGGGACGCTGAAATATTAACGTTATTATATCGAAATTATTATTTAACATGGGAATAGTTGAGTTTTAAATAATGTAAACGTAATACAGAAATGAACGGTGTAAAAAAAAGCAGACAGTATTAACAATTGTTTATTTGGATGATTTAAACGCGAAAAAAAAAAAGAACAATTGGGACGCTGAAATATTAACGTTATTATATCGAAATTATTATTTAACATGGGAAGAGTGGGGTTTAAAATAGCTTAAACGTAATACAAAAATGAACGATGTAAAAAAAAAAAAGCAGATATATCAAAATTGGAATTTGACTATAAGTATTATGGTATCTGTTCAGTGCACATTTACCTATAAGTATGGCCAACCACTTATAATTCAGTAACTGTAAAAAAAATTTTTCAAAAATAATCAATTATAATAAACAGAACGGTAGAAATCTATCTATGTTCTTAGTTCATTTTAATATACTTTCATAGAAACGTTTCTATTATGTAAAAAAAAAAAAAACTATTTTCTTTACGTCACAAGTGTCACGCTCATACATGTATTCCATAGCTAATATAACATACTGACCCAACGGGGCACGGGTAGTCTAGTTATGTATAAATAATCTGACAAAAAGGTCTAAATAAACTTTTAGCGCTGGCATATTTACCTAAATGTTGTTTATTCTTTTAAGTCTTTAAAATGAAAACCTCATTTTATGATTTAATCGCTCACGACAATACCTTTTAATTTTCTATTATATATATATATATATATATATATATATATATATATATATATATATATATATATATATATATAAAACTACTTCATTTACTCACATAAATTTAATATACGAAAGTATAGATTTATGCGTAAACTTTAAGTATTTACTTCAAAAGTGCTCAATACGTAGGTAGAGCTAGTTAGTAATTTATAAAATATATATGGCGATTAAGCTACACTGAATATTCTGCGTTTCATCCACTATAGGATTCGTCAGGCTTATGCGCATAAGCCTGACGAATCCTATAGCGGATGAAACGCAGAATATTCAGTGTAGCTTAATCGCCATATATATTTTATAAATTACTATATATATATATATATATATATATATATATATATATATATATATATATATATATATATATATATATATATATATATATATAGGAATCTTGGGTTTGTTTTACAATAGAATTTAGAACGGTTAGAATTTAGTCGGTTAGAAAAACAAATAGTATCGAGTGTTACGTATTGGGTGGGTTTCTACCAGTATTTTGTTTTATTTTTATTTTAAGCCATTATCGAGATTTCAAAAACGTCAGAGCCACATCAGAACCATTTGGGCTTATTTTCTATATGGCTCTGCCCTAATTTAAAAAGTGTTTTGCACTGGCTTGCTAAAAGAATCGGTCAAACGAGCAAAAAGCATTTTAACTTTTACGTTAGCATGTTTAGTCTCTATGTTTTTAAAGCCAGCACCACCCTTACCAGTATAAATGTCTAAAAAATATTAATCTATTTTAGGGGGGGTAGTCCTATTTTAAATGATACGAATGGGAGATAAACCTACTTCTCGAATGGTTTTTTGTTGTCACAAACTTCTATTTTTACTTATTTATTCAATTTTGCCATTTTTACCGTTGCCATATATTCCGGGGCCATTTTTGTCGTTGCCATTTTTACTTAAATTCGGGGTATACACATTTTTGTAACCTGAAACTGGTTCCAGATTCAAATTACTGTTATTATCTTGAGTCTTATTCGTTTCAACTAAAGTAAACGTTTCCTTCTTCGGATATATTTTTTTCGAACTCATACATTTTTTGTTGCTTGCAAAAACATGTGGCATACCGAATTTAGGTAAAAAAAAAAATGGCAACGCTAAAAATGGCACTGAAGAAGGTCAACGGTTACATCAGTCGAAACGTTGTGCAAATAAAACTCAAAATAAGAACAGTAATTTGAATAATCCAAACAAGCAAGACCTGTGGAAAGTCCACAGAGGACTCATTCATATGTAATATATTGATGTAGGCATTCTGTTGATGTTCAGCGTAAATGGAGACGTTATGATATTATTGTAGCTCTTTTGTTAAAACAACAAAAGAATTTATCTAATCTGACAGGGATGCCCGGTGTGCCGCGGTCCTAAAGTAAGTTTAAATATGATATTTGAATTCTTGCAGATTTCGTATATATTATTATAGAGTTCATGTCCTATCGACTTTTATATATCATAAAGTTGTGATGTCAAAATTAAAAAATATGACTTGGGTTCATCAGCTTGAATCGAAACCGAAACCGAAAGTTATGAAGAATTGTTGGTAAAATTCTTCGTGACAAGAAATGGAAGTACATAACAATTAAACGACCCGGATATAAGCGTGACACATGCTATCGTATTAATATATAGATCGTTTGGATATTTTACTTATTCTGTTCAAACTTGTCCTTATGTAAGCAAACTAATTACTCATTTCGTTTGTCTATATAATTATAAAACTCTGTAAACATTAAACCCTTGCTTGAATCGTGTCCACCAAAACTATTACAACATATATGTGTGTGTGTGTGTGTGTGTGTGTTTATATTATTTTTACTTTTATAAATATATATATATATATATATATATATATATATCAATAGTCGCTGAGATTACGAATTCATAAATTCATAATAATTTAAGATGGTACGAGTAAATATATGAATTTATGAATTCGTAATCTCAGCGACTATTGATCAGAATTTAACAAATGAAGGCTCGTTGGAAAGCTAATGCCCTGAATTGTGTAGTGGGCTATGTGGCATTTGCTTTAAAAGTCGCACATTAAGGGGATCATCTATCATCCAGAGTCTACTTTTGGCACATTTTTAAAGCCATAAAATGTTTCAATCATAGCCATTTGCTTTCCTAGTTTTGCATATGAACTACAAATATCTGATATTTCCCCAAAATTTCCTGGCCTTGATGGAGGGTGGGGCTAAAACTTGCTGCTATGGTTTCAAATGATCTGAAATAGCAGCAGGGGGAGACTTGATTCCAAATATTTTTCATATGTTATAGCTCCCCTTTTTGGTTTTCATATATAAAGTAAATGTCACAGTGAATACGGATTATTTGATATTTGATGGAGATATTCATAATGCAACCTCATTTTCAAAATAGGGGAGATATAACATATGAGAAATATTTGGAATCAAGTCTCCCCTCTTTGTTATTTCAGATCATTTGAAACCATGGCAATAAGTTTTAGTCTTCCCTCCATCAAGGCCAGATGTTTTAGGGATATATATATATACTAGCATTTCAGCCCGGCGTTGCCCGGGTATCTGGAAGTGTATGTTGAACAAAAAAAAAGCGGTAAATTTTTTTAACTTTGACCCCTATTATGGCCTCTTAAAATTTATTGTTTCGGGCTCAAATCAAGTTATTAAGTTAGATCCATGTCCTAGAAATATATATCTAAAATTTCAAGTGTTTAGACCAAAAAATTGTCGGAAGAGTTTGGTAGAGTTCTCAAAGTCAAATCGTTGAACTTTGACCCCTTAATCGCCAAATTCCTGGCCGAAATTCGGTCACATCGATTTTCCCAAATCTCAATACCCTGTATATCAAATTTCGAGTCTGTAGACTTAAAATTGACAGAGTTATTGCGTGTGGAAATGTACACAGACACACACACAGACAGACACTTTCACTTTTATATATATATATATATATATATATATATATATATATTCGTAGAAATATAGTTTCTTGTATACTATCCTTATTTCAGAAACTCAATGTAATTACAGAGCAATAAATGACAACAGACTATATTCCAAAATTTATGATGTTGGCCATCTTATGATTTATTCCATTGATTCAGTTAACATTTACAATTCTTAACAGTATCTGTTTCGTAGCACAAAATCAATCACTTAATTATAATATCAATCAGCGAATCTATTATACCCTTAACTCATTAGAAGAAATAGCAACAATCAATCCGTCAAAAGGAAATAAAGTGCGATTTGACATGACATAAATAATATATAGATTACTGACATGATTAAAATAATATATAGATTACTGACATGATTATAAATATATATATATTAAATGATTCACATACAGTACTGTTTCACAGGTCTTCAGTACGACTAGAAAGGCAACTACCACAATCCAGGACCGAAACCCGACCGCCCGTACGACAGTCAAGGCTTCTAACCATTACTCTAAATCGGCAGCTGCTGTGCTGGTAGTGAATTAACGATATTTTGACATCGTCCGAAATACCTAAGCTCGATTTGTTTACACAAAGAGCATCGCTTTATATGCTAATGGTAATTCGTGTACCACTTTCCAGTATGCTCAACTCAATATATATATATATATATATATATATATATATATATATATATATATATATATATATTCAATCTCTCCCCGCCCGGCTAAATTACTTTAAACCCCATTTTTACCCCGTTCCTTCACTAACATTAACTCTCCAACCTGTTGCCATGGTGATCCTTTAAATTAACTGTTACTTATGCCGTTATCAACAAAAGTAGCGTCTTTTAAGTTTAAACCGTTAAAAAACACGTATATAAGAATTTACACATAATTAATATTTAATTATAAACCCCTCTCTTTTTTTAATACACTCCTACTACTTTAAACTCCAACGTCCTCTCCCCACCACTCCCCCTTCTTTTCTAACTCCCCTTTATCTACGATCTTTCCATTTTTATTTGACTTTATAACTTAGTCCATCTATGAATTCTGATGATGCTAGTTGGATTTTTCCTCTCTTTGAGGATTTTCCTCTAGTTGAAACAATTTGTAAACTCATTCTGGACTCACAGTAATAAATTTCCTATATATATATATATATATATATATATATATATATATATATATATAGGAAATTTATTACTGTGAGTCCAGAATGAGTTTACAAATTGTTTCAGCTAGAGGAAAATCCTCAAAGAGAGGAAAAAATCCAACTAGCATCGTCAGAATTAATAGATGGACACTCATTCTGGACTCACAGTAATAAATTTCCTATATACTGCTCTGACTACACATTGAGCACTCTAGTCCGGTTTTTTTCACCACTGGTAAATAAATATATATATATATATATGTGTGTGTGTGTGTGTGTGTGTGTGTGTGTGTGTGTGTGTGTGTGTGTGTGTGTGTGTGTGTGTGTGTGTGTGTAATATAATATATATATATAATATATATATAGTATATTTGATGCTTTACAAGCACAAGAGCAGAAACCAACTGCTAATACTACCTATGAAAACTTCATTAGATCGCACCAAGAAGCAGCAAAGAAGCGTATAGCTCTGAAGCCCAATGTAATACGAAAAGTATCGTGGGAAAATGACAAAATAATATTAAAACGAGAAAAGTTAAAAAACATAATCAAAAAGCAACATAAATACCCCACTCGACAGAATACAAAATTAAGGAAGCAGGCACTTCAAGACCTTAGTATGATGTACCTATCAGAACAACAGAAATATGTTCGAGAACAAATAGATCGAATCCAGAATACAGCAGATAACAAACAATCCTATCTAACTTGGCAAGTAGTAAATTAGATATCTGGGCGCAAACGACTTGCCAAAGCTAAGTTAGAGGCAAACACTCCGGAAAATGCATGTTTGAAATGGAAAGCACATTTTGAAAAGCTACTCGGAAACAAACCAGAAGTGACGGACCAACCAATTCAGCCGATTGTTGTACAGGAACTCGATATTGAGAAGAGTGATTTTACAATGGAGGAACTTCTAAATGTACTAAAGAAGACCAAGAATCGTAAAGCTGCAGGCTTAGATAACATACCTCCTGAAGTATGGAAGACAGGTGGTTTCAATGACATACTTCTTAATTCATGTAATTCTGTATATAATCAAAAAAATATTAATGTACGGAGGGAAATATGCATACTTCCCTTCCCCATGAAGGGTGACCTAAGCATACCAAGCAACTACAGAGAAATAATACTCACTCCAATTGCAGCAAAAATCTACAATGCTATGCTTCTCAACAGTATTCGACCAAAGATCGAATAAGTGCCCAGGAAAAAAACCAGAATGTATTTAGAAAGAATCGCTCTATTACTAGTCAAATACTTACTATTAGGAGACTGATTGAAGGAGTCAAAGCCAAAACCATTGAGGCAGTCATGATCTTTGTAGATTTCTCCAAAGCATTCGACTCTGTAGATAGAGGAAAAATGCCCAGCATATTAAAAGCATATGGCATTCCAAATAAAGTCATTAATGCAATCATGATGCTATATGATCACACTCGAGCAATGGTCAGGTCGCCAGATTGGGACACTGAATTTTTCGACATCCGCACCGGGGATCTACAAGGAGATACTCTTGCCTCTTTTCTTTTCATTGTCTGTCTTGACTTTGTACTTCGCATCTCTGTTGATATACACAACACGCTAGGCTTCATCCTAAATGAATCCAGAAACAGACGTCATCAATCAGCACACATAACTGATGCAGATTACGCAGATCATATTGCTTTGTTCGCGAAAAACACTGCTGATGCGCAAACACTGAAAAACTAGAAAAGTCTGCAAATGGCTTTGGTCTCCACATTAATGCGGATAAGACAAAGTTTATGACTTTCAATGTGATAGGAGAGATCAGGGCTTTGGTTGGATCAACACTGAAAAAAACGCTGAATTTACGTATCTGGGCAGCAACATAGTTTCCACAGAGAGAGATATCGGAATTCGCATCTCAAAAGCATGGGCCGCATTGGATGGGCTGCGTTCAGTATGGACTTCGGGACTAACTAACAAACTGAAAAGGCAGTTCTTCAGGGCAGTGGTAGATGATGTCCTTGTTTACGGTGCTACAATCTGGACACTCACCAAAAGATTGGAAAGAAAACTAGACGGCACATACACCCGTATACTACGAACAGTATTAAATATATCTTAGCAAAATTATCCCATGAAGCAGCAACTTTATGGCAACTTACCTGCCATATCTAATACCATCAGAGAAAGACGCCTACGATTTGCCGGTCACTGTCTGAAGAGACAGCATGAATTGGTGAGTGATGTATTGCTATGGACTCCACGACGCGGACGTGCAAGCAAAAGACGACCTAGGCCACGTACATCTAGCAGATAACACAGGACACCAACTGTGAACCTGAAGATCTGAGTCAGCTGATAGAAGACAGGAAACTCTGGAGAGGAAGAGTCACATTCGTCCGGGCAAGGATTCCGTCATGATGATGATGATGATATATATATATATATATATATATATATATATATATATATATATATATATATATATATATATATATATATATATATATATATATTACAGGATTTCCTTGGATTTTACTTGTGCAAATGGAAATTCTATTAACTTTCTTGAAGTTATATATTTGGATTTTACCGGCACTGGATTATTTATCTTCCACCAAACTATCCATTCACATTCACGTGTAATCACCTTTTTCTTCACCATATTCCCTCTGCTTCACTTTTTTGTTATCAAGTAAGATCTTTGACTTACTTGTTGTTTCATCAAATACTTTTGCATGCAAAATCCGATCCCGCATTTTGCTAATTCATACCCTCTGATGAGACGGAAAGTATTTCTTCGAAATTCCGCGGATTAAGGACTATCCACTTATCTAGTGTTTCCTTTTCAGATTAAATATGTTTTTAACTCATTTCAAAGTGTTTTAACATGTTTTATTAACTGTTTTCTCGTATATATATATATATACATAGTATATATATATATATATATATATATAGTATATAAATATATATAATATATATAGTATATATATAGTATATATATAGTGTATATATTATATATAATATACATATATATAGTGTATATATTATAATATATATAATGTACATATAAAAATATATAATATATATTTATATAATCTATATATATAATATAATATATATAATATATGAATAATATATATAATATATAATATATATATATGATATATAATATATATATCTATATAATATATATATAATATATAATATATGTATAATCATCAACGCTCTGATCCCCAGCTGGCATCAATTGTGATGGATGGCTCTCGTCTGGGTGAGACCCCATGTTTTGACAAGCTTCTGGGTTTGACCTTTACACCTGATCTGAAATGGAACACGTACATCAAGTCTGTTGCCAAGGTCGCTGGAAAGATGGTGGGATCCTTCTACCGCTCCAGAAGATATCTCACTACTGATGCAATTCTCTATCTATATAAAAGCCAAGTACGTCCAAGGATGGAGTACTGCTGCCATATCTGGGCAGGAGCTGCTAAAAACTGCCTATCCTGCCTTGACAGAGTACAAAATAGACTTCGTGGCTTAGTGGGGGATGCCCTTTTCTCTACCCTGCAACCTCTCTCCCACAGAAGAGACGTTGCGAGCCTATCCTTGTTTTATCGTTATTTCCATGACAGGTGCTCGTCTGAACTCCAATCTCTGATCCCCCCCCTCGCCAATCTTTCACGAAAAACACCCGTCTGGCTGAATCCACTGTCAAAAGTTTCCCCCACTCTTTATCTGTGCCTAAATCAAAACGCAGATTCCATGAACTAAGCTTCTTTCTTAGAACTGCACGCCTGTGGAACTCTGTTTCGTCTGTCTGCGTTCCACCGGACTACAACTTGGATGTGTTCAAGTCTAACGTTAACAAATTCCTAATGAACCGCCCCCTTAAGTAAACACTTCATCAAATCTCCACACTAACGTAATGTACTTGCAATAACCCTTATCCCTGAGTGGCTTCCGGGCCTTGATAAGTGGTGATCACTGTGTAAAAAAAAAAAAAAATATATATATATATATATATATATATATTATAGAAATAATGTTTTATATCTTGTGATGTGGCTTGTATGATCGGAATTCCGAGTTTGTTTAGTGTGTTGCAAATTATTGTATTATTGGTGTGTGTAGGTAAAAGATGTCTGTTTATCAGAGAAAAGTCTGGTGTATTTTATTTTATTTTATTTATTCAGTGGAGTATTGGCCTGCGTTTTCTTAGAATTCCTTGAATCTGGTCCTTTCACATTTAGATTACCTCCAAACAGAATATTTTAGATACATTGACGACCTTTTCATGTATCTCTCTCTTTCTCTCTCTCTCTCTCTCTCTCTCTCTCTCTCTCTTTCTGTCTGTCTGTATTTTTCTGGGTCAACAGCCAACTAGCACCGTGTATATTTGTGTGTGTGTGTATGTGTATTGGGGTAGAGAGGGCTCCCGTAAGCCGTGGTGAAGGCAACCTTTCTAGGAGAAGCAAATCTCTGATTTAAAAAAAACATAAAGCGGAAGACCAGTGCCCGCATTAAGCTGGTCTGCAGTTTAATTTGTTGCTGGCTATCTTGCTCTTGCTTGTTGCTGGATCTCAACATTTTGATCCGAGAGAGAGACTTAGCTGTCGTACAAAGGTAACACTCTGTAACATCATATTTGTATAGATACTCCCTCAGACATTTGGAATCATGGATTTTAAATGTCTGAGGGAGTGGCACTCGTTTGTCAAGACGTTGCAATCATCATATATATATATATATATATATATTATTTCAGCGCGATACCAAAAATACATAAGTACCGTGTTTTCTTTTTTGTTTCGTAATAAGACAAGAATTGTTTAAACTAAATTAATTCTTCTAAATAAAATAATTGCTTTCTGTGATAATGCGTAAATGTTTTCTTTCTTTTATTTTTGTTTCGTAATGATACAAAAAATGTTAAAACTAAAGTATTTTTTAAATAAATATATGGTTTCGTTTTTCGTGTCTTAACTCCGTGAAGTTTGTTTTTTTTAAAACAAGAGTTAAATTTTTTTTTTTTTAAATATTACTAGCAGGGCTACCCGGCGTTGCTCGGGACCGTATAAACAATGAAAAAACAAAAGCAGATATTGAATATATGTTTTATTCTTAGGGGAGAGGAATCTTTCATCTCTATGTATTATTTGTTTTATCTACCCTAGGACTGGTATTGTTCATGTTTTATCCCTAGTGTAGGTAATTTACAGCATGTACATGAAATTGTTTTACCTTAGGGAGAAGAGAACAGGTAATATACAACATAATGTGTCTATATTACATCCCTGGCAACGCCTAGAAACCAGCTAGAACATGTATTTCAGTCAATCTTTATTACATCTTGGGCTATGCCGGGAAACCAGCTAATCTCTATTTAGTGACTTGACCACCAAAATACCTCCCTAAGTGTGTCCTTTCTTTTGAACTTATTAGATATAGGTATCTAGAAATGTGTGTGAAATTTTGTTGAATGCATTGTTCACTATGATTTTCTTATTGTTCTACACAATATCAACTGTAGCGAAATAAAACAGTAAACTTAGTGTAGTGTTAGAATAAAGAGCAAAGGAAAAAATTAGAATCATATTCTGTAATTACAAATCTAAATTTGCTAGCGTGTACCAGTATTTGCCAGGTTGTGGAAATTTGGAATTTATAACATATGTAGTGGCCTTTTCCTAGATACCTATTTTTATAATTGTTTCAGTACATTGCTACAAAATGTGACATTTGTTGGCGTTTGTAAAAAAAATCATGAATGTGCTTATATTCCAAAAAAGAAAATATCAGTGCACAGTATTGAAAGTGTTTGAGATTCAAAAGTCTGTAACATTTCTACTAACTTCATAAGATGTCATGTGAGAAACTTAATTGAATATCAAGACATTATCTGAAGCGTTTTTATTTTGGTGTAACGTATGTGTTTACAGTGAACCTTAACTTTTAATAAACAGATTGGTATGCAATGACATAGGCTAGGAATCTTAGACAAAATATACAATAAGAAAAAAGTTTATATATACAATATTTACAAATGTAAGATAAAAGGTGAAGAAGGGCCAAATCCGAGATCTATAAATCGTAAATTTTCAAAGTGAAAACAGATATTTTTTTTTTTTTTTAGATCTGCTTTCCAAGTAATAGTAACCATGTACAGCTTCATTTTAAATGAAAACTGTACTAATGATAATGTTCATGGTGAAAGGAAATTGGAAAAAGATTAAAAATGTCAGAGGTAAAATGTTTGTGTGGTATGCATGAAACACGTGTAGAAAATGATCTCATGCTGAAAGTAAGAGAAACATAGCTAAAAAATTATGTAAACGCAATAGTAAAATCCTCATTTTTAGGAACATAGTGTGGGGTATGTTGTTTGTTTCAATTGAGAAAGGAAAGTTTAATTTTTAGAATTGGATGTTATAGATCACAAGTTTTATTACAATAAACATTGTGTTCTCTAATTATCAACCAAGTATATTTATTGATAAAAAAAGAAAAGTAATGGACATGTTTATTATAATTTATCAATATTAAATTGTTATCATGAAAAACCAATGGAAAGCGTGTTGGTTATTTCGTGTTCATAAGAAAAAACATCATGGGTTGTCACCAGTGATTTTATGTATGCTAACATTTCGCTGCAAATGTGGTAGCTAAATGTCTTTTTGGTTATTCTACACAAAATAAAATATATACACAAAACAAAGTAAAAGAAATGTCAGGGTTAGTTAATGATAAGCTTAGTACCAAGAAATAAGCACAGAATAAGGAAAAGAAAGATACATTTGTTGATATTGTGTCGATTGGTGAATTTGTTGGTTCATTTTGTTTTATGACATATCAACACTATATCAGGTTATTTCATGCCCAATCTAGTGACATTTTTTTTTCCTAGAATATATTTGTTTATTTAATGTTGGTTTCTATTTAACTCATAATTGGGACCCTAACAGGTACTACTACTCCAGATCAGAGTGGACCTGGTAGCAATAGCAATTAAATGGTGGCTTCACACTTCACAAAGCCCCATGTTTGGATACAGTTTATGGTCATATCCAGGACCTGGTGAATTTGTAAATAATTGAAACGATCAACACTGGCGAGTTAGAATTCTACATACCTATTGTTATAAAGTACCAATTTATGTTTTACATATCACTCCACAACGTTGCTGCAGAATCCAGACAGTTGAAAGAGTCTCAAGAAACTGAAAAGCTATTTAGTACTCTTAAATAAAATAACATGCATAAAGAAATCCTAATATAAGACAATAGATGAAAAAGCAATAAAAATTTTGTGTGGAATCAAGTGAAAACAGTTTCTTTGTCAAAGAAATTGCATGAAGATTCTCAGAGACTTTTCCTTCCTCGTTCCCTTCCCTTTTGGTGGAAGGAAACTTTCACAGTGGCTCAGAAGGTGGGCTGAGCACACTTCCTACAAAGGTGGGATGGGTAAATTTCTTTTTCATTTGGTTGCCTGGAGGACAGGCTTAGGCCCCCCCCCCAAAAAAAAGGTTGGAGCCAGGGAACTTCTCCTCCCAGAAGGGGGAGGGGGGCCCCGGGAAGGCTTCTCTTCCCATATTTTTTGTTTTGTGTAAGGTTGATCTCTTTCCAAAGGGAGTAAGAGGATATCCCTCTCTTAGGAGGAGAGCGAAGGCTCCCTGGGCCTCCCATCCTCCTTCTGAGAGAAGTTCCCCGGCTTCCACATTCATTGCTCAGCCCGCCGTCCAGGCAATCAGAGTCTGATTGTCTGCCGTATATAAAAAGGCGATTTTAGCTTGTCAGGCGGTATGCTCTGCGTAGACCATTTTTCTTCCACCTGTTGACCTTCCCTCCCTGTCATACAATACGCTTAAACAGGATATTTTAATTTATGAAGATTCCATATAGACTTTTAGTTTCCCAGGGTGTATACCCTCCGTTGACCATTTATGTTTAAGAGTTTTCCTTGCCCCTTCTCTGCCCCAGAATGGGAAGGGAGCTCTTTCCCACTGTATGGGGGGGGGGCGGCTTTCTTTTATGGTTATGTGGGGAGCCTTACCTTTACCCCCCTTAAGGTGGTAGGTCTTTTTTGTAAAATTGTTAGTCAAATGTTGATCAAATATTATAAGTTTTTGTGATATGCATGAAACATGTGCAGAATATGATCTGCTCTCATGCTGAAAGCAAGTAGAGAAACATTGTGAAAAAATGATGTAAACCTAAGCTAAGCAAACGACCAGTCAATGGAAATGTTTATTATAATGTATCAACAATAACACATTATCATAGTTATTTGGTGCTTATACGAAACAGGTATCAGGGATTGTCACCATTGATTTTATTTATGTTAACAGTGCATGTCACTACAAATAATGATGGTAGCGAAATTAAGTTTTGTTTATTCTACCTAATATAAAGTATATACACAAAACAAAGTAAACATCTGCTGAATTTGATATTAAGCAGCAAAATATTTCAAAACATAAAAATGTGAAACATAACATGAATACTCTCCATTGTCACTTGAAAACATTGGTCTTGGTAGGCAGTTTATTAGATGCTCAAATAGTGGTCTTGGTATGGTGTGCTTAATATTATTGTATGCAAAATTTAAAAACACAAAAGAGGGTACAATCAATATTGAAAAAGTAACATCTGTCACAGAAAATAGTAATTTATAAATATCAAAAGGAATATTATTCTGTACTTAAAATGTTAAACTTACTGTTAACAATAATTTAAAATGGTGATCAGGATGAGTCCAACAACTTAGTCCTTGAGCTTTCTTATTGGTCATAGTAAAAAGAAATTGTAGTCTTTCAAGTTTGTTGGTCGCATTGGGATTCTTGGAATGTATCAACAGATTCCTGCATATGAATCTTTGTTAATTCCACACAATACAAAATATATATACAAAACAAAGTAAAGCATAGTATAGGGTTAGTTGTGTCCTCTAATTATCAACCAACTATTGCTAAAAAGAGAAAAGCACTGGAAATGTTTCTTATAATGTATCAATATTGAATTGTTCTCATGAAACACAAATCGAAATAGTGATAGTTATTTGGCGCTTATAAGAAACAGGTATCAGGGATTTTGGTGTATCAGATGTTTTTACAGTGAACTTAACTTTCAAGAAACAAATTGGTATGCAATGACATAGGCTAAGAATCTTAGACAAAATATATTCAAATGAAAAAAAATGTTGAACACTTATAACTTTGTATGGACTCTCAAAAACATTTGTAAAAAATGTGTAAACAAATGTAAAAAAAAATGATCCGCTCTACTTGATGACATCAAGCACAGTAATATTTTAGTGAAGACAATATGAAATTGATGTTCAGCGATTAGTTTGGATGAATGAGAAAATGTAATTGTTTGATGCATAAAAATAACTCATTTGCTGTATTTAATATTAAGCAGCAAAATATAGTGATTTGAATATTTAGGAAAACATCAAACCAGATTATGTAAAAAAAAAAAGATGAAATTAGAAAATATATATTTTATGCTTATGAGTTTTGCCAATTAAAATTTTGTGGCAGAAATTGGGTGATTACCAAGTAATTTTATTTGGGTAAAATTCTTAAATTATTTCAATGTTTATTATAATTTCTAATTAGTGACTTGTTATCATCAAAATCCGCCCCAAAGAGTGTCCTTTCTTTTATTAGGTATCAGAATAGGTATCCAGATTTCTACTTCTATAGAAATGTGATATTGTAGTACAGTAAATGTCAAATTGTTTTTCAAGTATTAGTTTGTAACGTTTGTACTGACTTCATCAGATGTCATGTAAGGAACTGAATTCTATTTAAGACTTTATCTGAAGTGTTTTTATTTTGGTAGATCATGTGTGATTACACTGTAGTAATTGCGCTGATAGCATGTTAACTACAAATGACAAAAGATAAATCAATTTCTGATTCAGCTACACAATATAAACTAAAGGAAATCAAATTTGCAAAATAAAAGAAAAATGTAGTTATGGGTTAGTTTGGAGTTAGAATAAAAAGCCAACAAAACAGTTAGTTTATATTGTGTAGACTGTTTAATTAACTTTGTTCATTTCTGATAGTATTGAGAGTGGTCAATGAAAATCTTAATTTCTGACAAAATACTGTAATTTTCTTGGATACCCATTCGTAAAAAGTACCTTTTTTTGTGAAAAAAAAAAACACTCCCCAGATCATCTTCACCACCTAAAACACAAAAACAAAAATATCTTTATTCTTCAAATATTGTGGTTGACTGGAGGACGGGCTGAGCACTCCCAAAAAGGTAGGAGCCGGGGAACTTCTCCTCCCAGAAAGGGGGCCCGGGAAGGCTTCCCTGTCCCCATATTTTTTTTTTTTTTTTGTGTAAGGTTGATCTCTTTCCGAATGGAGTAAGCGGAACCGACAGGGGGGGGGTCAATCAACCATACAAAAGGATATCTATCTCTTAGTTGAAAGAGGGAAGGTCTCCCTGTCCTCCCATACCCCTTCTGAGAGAAGTTTCCCCAGCTCTCAGCTTTGGGGGGGGTAGGAGGGCTTAGCCCGCCCTCAAGGCAAATAGTCTGACTGTCTGCCTTATATAAAAAGGCGATTTTAGCTGGTCAGGTGGTATGACCTGCATTGACTATTTTTCCTCCACCTGTTGACCTTCCTTAATATTTATTTTTAATAATAAACACATTTTATTTTAATATTAATATTTATTTGTAATAATAAACACATTATATTATTTAAAATATTAATATTTATTTTTAATAATAAACACATATTATTTTAAATATTAATATTTATTTATAATAATAAACACATTTTATTCTACTTTAAATATTAATATTTATTTTTAATAATAAAAACAATTTTATTTGAATATTAATATGTATTTTTAATAATAAACTCATTTTTATTTTAATAATTATTTTTAATACTAACTCATTTTATTATTGTAAATGTTAATATTTATTTTTAATAATTATTGTTATTTAATAATAATATCTTCTATTTTTTTACTGTTTATGTCTAACTTTTATCGACTTTTTCTTTTTTAATAGCATATTCTTTAAATGAATAGAAAAATATAGAAAAATAATTTCCCAAATTTTAGACCCCGGTTATTTGGCTGATAGTCGATAAAAATGATTAAAAGAGAGATTCATGAACATTAACGTTGTCATATAAAAAGAAAATGCTAATAAGAAGTGTTTTTAATCAATGTAACATATTTATTCAACTCTGTCATATTCATATATTTGTTTGATGACAACTTTTTCGAATCTGTGTACAGTAAAAACGATATACTTACATAGGATTTTGTAAGCATTTAAACTGTCGAAGAGTTTTATTATAAATAAAAGAGTTTAGTTTGTTGAACTTAATGGACTTTTTTGTTGTATCTATTAACTGTTTATTCTTTTTATCAAACAAAAAGAGAATTTTTATATTGACATGTGATGGACTGTTTTTCTAACATCGAAATTTTAAAATTAGTTTTATTTAAAAAAAAAAAAAAACTCGCCATTAGTGGACGGTCAAAAGACAAATATATAACAAATAAATGTTAGGAAAGGCAAGATAAGTTACTTTTCTATCCAACTGGATATATTTTTTGTGTTTTTATTCAATGTAACATATTTATTCAGCTCGAAAAACATACAGTGTTTACCGATGTATTCGAAAAATGCCACCAGTTGTTTACATAGCCATTTGCCGGAAGTGACGGTTTTTTTTTTATATAAGTTTTATTCAAACAGGCTTTAAGTTCAAATTAATGGACTTTTTTTTATACTTCCAAAATAAACTATTACAGTCGTTTAAAACATAATAGAAGTATTATTTTTTATTTTTTAAAAACAATGTTTACAAAATGTCTATGCGCGTTTCTTCCGGCCGGCTGCGAATAGCATAAATAAATAACTGTTGCCAGAATTTATCGCATTTTTATTTTTTAATAGCATTTTCTTAAAACGAATCCCATGAAAAAAAAAAAAAGAAAATGCTATTAAATATAATAAAAATTACTGAGATAAAAATATAAAAAAATACGTACGTAACAACAAAAACACACCGAAGAAAGTGTGTGTGTGTGTGTGTGAGAGAGAGAGAGAGGGAGGGAGGGAAGAGGAAGCGGTGTATGTTGAATTTTGTTCCTTTTCGAAGCAGCACAAAAAGTAAGTGTTTCCATAGTAACCAAACCGTGACGTCACGTCACGTGACATGACTAAGCGTTTTTAAACGAATAGAAAAATAGAAAGAGGGTGATAGAGAAAGTGAGAGAGAGAGAGAGTAAGTGTGAGAGAGAGAGACGGTGTTGGTTTTACTCCCCCCCCCTTCCAGCTTAAGAGGTATGAGGTCACGTGGTAACATAAAAAATGGCTAATTATTTTACATTACATAAATATTACGATATTTTTATAATCGTCTAATATTTTGAAAGGTGAAATTTTTTATTCCCGTACATTTTTTCCTGACATTTTTCGTTAAAACTCTTGTATAAATAATATTTTTAACCAGGTAATAACGATGGAAACATTGGCATAAAGTAAAAAAAAAGATATAACTGAGCCGAAGAGAAAAATGCAAAAGTATCGGAGAAAGATTTTTTTATTAACAATTGTTCGCCATTAGTGGACGTTGACGTCACGTCACGTGACATGACTAAGTTTTTTTTTTTTTACGTATTAATTACATTGGATCATTCAAGAATTACGTAATAAAAAGCATTACAATGACAGTTTTTTTTGGGACCCCCTTGGAGATAACTGATACGTTTACCCCTTTCTCCTCGTCCGTTTGACGTGAAATTTCGATATTTGTCATCCGGGACACGGGGCTTCGATATGATACCAAATTTATCAAGTCTGGTTGTGTCTTTCAAAAGTTTTAGCGTTACATACAAACATACAAACTCACAGACATTTGGGATTTATATATATAGAAGATGAGGGTGCGTAGTCTCTTTTAAAAACAATATCTCCTTCAGGAACGGTTCTAAAATGTGTTTTCAGTCGATTTTTATTCAATAAGGGACCAGTCTTCCTACCTAGCAAAAGGGACGAGTTTTCCGGGTACGAGTTTATCGGGCATCATTATTACAGAGCCAATTCTCTACTGAATATTATATTGTCTGTCTCTGTGTGTGTATATATATATAGAGATAGATAGATAGAATCGAATGAAAACATACAACTCTCCACTGCCGTTCTATATACTCTGAGCGACGCACATACACATATATCTATCTATACTCCTATAAGTTATTTTTTTTGGGGGGGGGGGATTGATATTTATATTAAAAATCCTTGTTCTAATTATTTAAAAAGAAAATACAACTTTGTTATATATGGGTTATGGAATTGCATTCACTTGCAAAAGATCTAGCTAATTTGCATAATCTTTTAAACATTCATCTTAATTCATTCCCTATTAGTTTTTTCGGTTTTCTTATGGGATGATCATCTTTAGTTAACTATATTCATTATTATATTATATCATTAAATTATATTCATGCAGATATTCTATATTCAATAACTTGCGTAATATTGCGTAAAAAGGTTTCCATATATATTTATGTAAGCGTATCTATATGTTTTTAAATTTTTTTTAAATATTTTTACTTGTTTACTGTTATTTTAAAAAATGGTTTTTCTAAGTGTTCATTTTCTACCTAGCTTTGTAAGTTTTTAGTGATTCAACTTATTTTAAAGAGTTTATTCAATTAAAAAATAAACAAACAAAAAAGTAATGTCGAGTGTTACTTTTGCACAAAAAATGTTCGACATGAGAGGATTACATCTTAGTAGTCTCGATAATCGCTCAAAAATAGAAAATTAAAGAAAATACTGAGGTCGTTATAGTTTTAAAACCTCCAAAAAAATTGTATATTTTTAGATAATGTCCATGATGACTGCTCGGAAAAAATTCAAATTACCGAAAGGGGATACGGTTTATTATGTAACGAAATCGAAAGGAAGACACGAAAAACGAAACCATATATTTATAAAAGAAAAATGTTATTACGAAACAAACAAACAAAAAGAAAACATTTCTTGCATTATCAAATAATAAAACAAGTATTTTATTTTAAAAAATTAATTTAGTTTTAACACGCTTTTTGTTCACGAAACAATAAAAGCACTTGCGCTGTATGCGGACGGCGGCCATCTTTTCTTGGTGCGTTTCATTAAACTGTCGCCAGGTGGCGCTTCTCGGTCCAAAAAAATTTAAATTATTAATTTGTTGTTGACCCATCAAATTTGCTTTAATTCAAAAAAAAATGTTTCATTTAAATTATTTATTTGTTCATAAAAAACTATTTTATTTTATAAAAATCCAATGTTGTTTTTATTACAAAATTATTTTATTAAAATTAAAAAATTATTTTTTCTATGTTCGGAAAAAATATTGTTTGTTAGTTATTTAACCAAGAAGAAATTGGAGTTATCGCGCCCAAAAATAGCCGCCATCTGCATACAGCAGAAGTGTCCCCGAAATGACTTTTAAATGATACCCTCCCCATATTAAGAATGGCTTTTGAAATAACAACGTTATTATTTCAGCGCGATACCAAAAATACATAAGTAACGTGTTTTCTTTTTTGTTTCGTAATAACACAAGAATTGTTTAAACTAAATTAATTCTTCTAAATAAATAATTGCTTTCTGTGATAATGCGTAAATGTTTTCTTTCTTTTATTTTTGTTTCGTAATGACACAAAAAATGTTACAACTAAAGTATTTTTTTAAATAAATATATGGTTTCGTTTTTCGTGTCTTGACTCCGTGAAGTTAATTATTTTAAAACAAGAGTTAAAAAAAAAAAATTTTTTTTAATATTATGGGGGTGCGTAGTCTCTTTTAAAAACAATATCTCCTTCAGGAACGGTCATAAAATGTGTTTTCAATCGATTTTTATTGAATAAGGGACCAGTCTTCCTACCAAGCAAAAGGGACGAGTTTTCCGGGTACGAGTTTTCCGGGTACGAGTTTTTCGGGCATCATTATTACAGAGCCAATTCTCTACTGAATATTATATTGTACCTAATACACAATACTGATCTCAAAAGTTTAAAACCTGGCTTGCGTGCCGTCAGCTAGAATCGAAACCAAACCTTTTAGCGCACATGCTGTGTATTACCGTTTGAGCTATCGACAGATAAGAAAAATTTAAAATTAAATCACTTCAAACTATGAATGAATGTGCACAAAAGTAATATAAAGATGTCGACAAGTTGAAATGAACACTTGCATTTTAACTTGCTGGCATATTTATGTACACGATATCCATTCATCTAAACAAAGATTTTACTCGTTATAAACTATTTTTGATTTATGGTGACTATTTCCTGTTAATTTCAGTGTTATGTGACTAGTTGTTTAAGAGTTTATGTTACATGATAAGGGCTGCCCTCTTTTCATGTAAGTATAAAAATAGAGAGATTTAGTTAAAATGAAAATGAAATAGAATAGACGAAATTCGAACCTCGTAAATTAGGTTTAGAAATAGATTACCAGAGAAAATTAGCAAATGGAATGTAAAACAAACCATTGTTTAGCTTAGAGATAAAATAGTTTCAAGAAAAGAATGTGCGTTGTCAATTCCGTTATGAAAATTCAATTGAGGAATGCAACTATACAAGATAATTTAATAAACATGTTTTTAACATATTAGAAAAATAGGTTACTGGGAATATAGGTTAAAATTCCTTTTGTAAACAAAGGAAAAAGTTTTGGACACGCATGTCCAGAACACGTGAAAGAAGACACATGTTTTAACATGTGTATGACGTCATGGAAAATGGGAAGTTCTAGATATAGTTAAAAACTTGAGAGAAACTGGGAGGAGAAACTGGAGAAACTCAGAGAGAGTCTGAGGACGGACGACGACAGTCCAGACATGGACATTCAAACGTCTAGAAGCGAGACGGTCACTTTTGAAACTTAATATGTGAAGCTTTGAATTCTTGATGATGAAAACCACGGCCGGTCGTGAGAAGAAATAAACCCATCATGTGTTTTTATAAACATCGTCTTTGTGTTGTGATTCTACCAAAAGGTAAAGTGAAAATTGTTATTATATGTCTTGTATATCATGTGGTTTAAAATGTCAGTTACATACACATCTTACATACACAATATGAACACTAAGACTGTCTGAACACTGTTTCCTCACTCTAAGAGCTTCCATCACACTTCTAAGTAATAAACATTTTTATAAATATGAATCTCTTCATAACACGAACAATATCGCTCTTACAACATCCCTCTTAATAAGACTCTAATAAGACTCTAAGACTCCCACTTATAATAAGACTCTCACTATTAATAACAACAAGAACAATAATAATAATAAAACCCCTAAATATAACATTTATCTGTTAAATATTTTCACACACGCATACATAAATCTACTGTTTAATTTATATAGATTAATTCAATATTCTCATTCCTAAATAATAGTGAAGAAATATTTCGAAATGGTTATTTATATAGAATAGTAGGACCAGACGTATCGTTACCGTAGCAGTAAGCTTTTTTCCGTCACACACGAATCAATAGCAGAAATAGCAAACACGTCACACCGTAAGTCATAAATGAATCCATACATATAATAGCTGCCACGGGGCTTACGAACACGAAGTCCTATCTACCTAATATTCCTGGTGAACCAAGTGCAAAAGAGATCCAGACAATTGTACTTAAGGGAACAATGAGGATATTAAAAAGAGCTCTCGGTTGGTTTCAATAAAAAGCAGGGCAATGTTGGCAGCTGGTTTGGATGCCCCATATCCAGTGTGAAAATCTTCATGAAAAGAAAATTAATATATATATATATATATATATATATATATATATATATATATATATATATATTATATTATATTATTATTATTGTTGTTGTTGTTGTTGTTATTATTATTATTAATAATAATATTATTATTGTATTATTATTGTTATTATTATTGTAATATTAATAATAATAATAATAATAATAATAATAATAATAATAATAATAATACCTAATATTCCTGGTGAACCAAGTGCAAAAGAGATCCAGGCAATTGCACTTAAGGGAACAATGAGGATACTAAAAAGAGCTCTCGGTTGGTTTCAATAAAAAGCAGGGCAATGTTGGCAGCTGGTTTGGCTGCCCCATATCCAGTGTGACAATCTTCATGGAAAGAAAATTAATATATATATATATATATATATATATATTATATTATTATTATTATTATTGTTGTTGTTGTTATTGTTGTTATTATTGTTATTATTATTATTATTATTAATAATATTATTATTGTTTTATTATTATTGCTATTATTATTGTAATATTAATAATATTAATAATAATAATAATAATAAATAAAATGAAAAAATAAAAAATATATACAATTATTAATATTAACTATTATTAGTAAATATTTTTATTTTTTATTTTATTGTATTTATTAGTATTACTATTAAAAATATATATATATATATATATTTATATATATATATATATATATATATATATATATATATATATATATATATGAACGTGTGTGTGTGTGTGTCTAGTTACGAATAGGATCCTATATGGTTGACTATTTTAAAAAACTGATCACATATAATGATAGAAGATGTATCAAGGATCAGGAATGGGTATGTTTGATCTGGCAGAACGGTGATTCATAAAAATTGTGGGGTCTGTGTTCGCGCCTGGCCCCCAAAGCATGGAAATAAAAAATGAAAAAAAAATCGTTTACAAGGGTTTTTGATATAGATGTACATGAGAATACTTTGATAAGTATGTTTTAACTTAAATAGGGATGGTATGATAAAATTGTGGGGTCTGCGTTCGCGCCTGGCCTCCATAGAATGGAAATAGGCACAAACTTTAATAAAGACTTTTCATATCTATCTGCGTAAGTATACTTTGATAATTATGCTTCAGTTTGAAGAAATATGGTATAATAAAATTATGAGGTGTTCGTTCGCGCCTGACCTCCATAGAATGGAAATATGTCACAAAGTTTAACAAGTTTTTTTAATATAGATCCACAGAATATTGTCATAAGTGTTTCAGAGTGAACAGGTATGGTATAATAAATTATGAGGTTTATCTATCTTATTTTCACTTTCATCATATTTTACTTTGGTTTTGATAACCCCAAATTCGCAGCTATCTCTTTACAAGCCTTCCTTTTCATAACCTATCATACTTTCATACTTTCATAAATCAGAGTCCATTTTCTGTAGGCTGTTTTTGAACCCTGTCAACGACGGGTACTTTTGCTAGTTTATATATATATATATATATATATATATATATATATATATATATATATATATATATATATATATATATATATATATACACACACACACAAATCCAGCGCGGCCGCAGCCGAGACTGAACTCACTACACTACTTTGTAGTGTATTCAAAGCTTTTTGGTAGCTGAATACTTTATGCTTTGCCAGGGTTATCAAGGGTATTTTTTTTATCGTGACACATTGAGAGAAGGATAGACTGCACCAGTTTCTCAACCTGGTATTTTACCTCGCGGTACATACAGCGCCTTGCCTTCCCAAATGGTAACCCATCTGGTACTGGCCAGACTCAATTTCTGTGATCTGGCGAGAACCGGTATGTGAAAGCGATTGTGCCACACACACACACACACACACACACACACACACACACATACACACACACACACATCTCTCTCTCTCTCTCTCTCTCTCTCTCTATATATATATATATATATATATATATATATATATATATATATATATATATATATATATATAATGTGTGTACTAGCGGGAGCGCCCGGCTTTCCCGGTCATAAACTACGCTTAAATATGATATTTTAATTTGTCCCGATTTCGTATGCATTATTATGGAGTCGTGATTGCTAAAGTAAAACAAAAATATTAGGTGCCCTCATTGTATTTAAAGCTGTTGACGTTACCACTGTAGTAACGTGACACGCATATGAACTGATTAAAAATTAAACTTTTAGTTTCGGAAGAGATAGAATTTTAAAATATGGAGACAAATAGACGGACATATAGCCTTAGACTAGCGGGGGGGTCTTTGTCCAGATGTAAAATACGCCTAAATATGATATTTTAATTAAGTCCAGGTTTCGTATCTTAGAGTTGTGATTTTAAAAGTAAAAAAAAGTATTTTGGTGCCATCAGTTAGAAGCGAAACCGATCTGTAGCATTCAAATCTGGTGACGTTGCCACTGTACTAATGTGATACGCACATAAATACATTGAAAATTAAAAATTAACTAAAAATAATGTGCAAAATGAATAAGGATTTTTTTCAATTTTGACCACTTAAAAACTTTTTCATCGGCTAAAGACCCATAAATGAACGGTCCATAAAAAATCCAATCATTTGAGGCCCCTAGCGTCACTCCGCAAGTTTTAGTTTTGGTAGAGTTTGAAAATATGGCGACAGACAGACAGACAGATAGACAGACAGGCATAGTGAATTTTATAAATTAAATTAAAGCTTTAATTAGATAAACTATTAAAAGCGATTAATCAAAACAGACCGAAAGTTAATAAAAATTTATTAGATTTTAAATAGAAAATAATAATACATGTAAGTTGGTTATAATTAATTAAAATAATAATACATGCAAGTTGGTTATAATTAATTAAAATAATAATACATGTAAGTTGGTTATAATTAATTAAGATAATAATACATGTAAGTTGGTTATAATTAATTAAAATAATAATACATGTAAGTTGGTTATAATTAATTAAGATTATAATACATGTAAGTTGGTTATAATTAATTAAAATAATAATACATGTAAGTTGGTTATAATTAATTAAAATTATAATGCATGTAAGTTGGTTATAATTAATTAAAACAATAATACATGTAAGTTGGTTATAATTAATTAAAATAATAATACTGAAAATTTTAATCAACAAAGATTAATGTCGGTATTTAGTTTGTAATCTTCTATGATATAAATGTAACCTCTCTGATTAAATGTGTGTATGTATGTTTGTATGTCTCGCAAAAACTCTTGACTTTGAAGCTCGGCCCTTCGGGCGACAAATATCAAAAATTGGCCAAAAACATTAATTCCTTCATCCTCAACTGGGCACTTTTCTACAGGTAGGGGTCCCTTTTTTTTCGACGATATTTTCGAAAGTCATCGCGTCTTTTCGATTGTCAAGCTTTAATTTAAAACTATGTCACTTCCGGTTTGGCGGTGGGCGCAATAGCTAACGCTTCACGATTTTTTTTTTTTTTTTTACTTTCTTTTCCACCTTCGCGGTACGGGTTTGAGCCTGCCTGCCTACTACCACTTTTTTTTTGCGCTCGCAATTTTACTTTTTTTTTCTTTTTTTTTTTTTTTTTTTTTTTTTTTTTTTTTTTTTTGCTCGACCAATGCCCTTACACACACCTTCACTTTCTTTCCCGCCTTTGCATCACGGGCCAGAGCGTGCCTGCCTGCCTACTACAACTTTTTTTTTTTTTTTTTTTTGCTCAACACACACTCCAAAACCTTCCGGGCAAAGCCGAGCACCCAGACTAGTAGAATAGTAAATAAGCTGCTGTTCAACGTAACTCATGGACTTTTATTACGATGCGGAATTGGAAAAATATAGCATGAACTAAAACAAGCGTATACAAAAAGATTGTAATCATACAAGCGTAAAAAATTTAAAACACAATAAAAATATTGACAGTGACAAATCAATGCACGACATGACAAATTAATTCACGACAAATGGCATCACATTAAACTGAAATAACCCCCGGTGGAAGCTGAACGTAGTTTTCTCTTTATCGTTCTTATTCAGTTTAACCTGCCAGTAAGTACCCTGAGGACATAAATTGCAGAGATACTATGTAGGGAGTTGAGTAGCAAGATGTCTGTTCACATTACATTTGAACTTCTGCACGTTGTGGCACTATTTCTTTGTGCCACTGTTTCTAACACACTCTGCAGCATGGACGAGTGGTAATTTGGCCATGAGCGTAGAGATACAAAGAAATCCCTTCCCATAATTCTCTTGCTATCTTTCTGTCTTTTTCC
>NC_136505.1:98936067-98958567 GCF_053919585.1 Euprymna scolopes
GTGATTTTGAAATTGGTATAAGTTTATGACATTTGGTATTTTATTTTCGCCACCAAAAATTGAACATATCAGCATTTTTATCAACTTATAATGAAGTTGCAGTTGGAATTGTTTGGTAAAAAATAAGTATAATAATCATTATGTATAGAATTATATTGAATATTTACTGTCATTTAATTCAGTTTTATTTGATGATACTTTAAAAATTGTCCATCAGTGCAATTTTGCAACTATAAATGATACAATATTCACTTTTCACACCTCAAAAATCAAGGCCGAAATTGAATTAGAAATAATTGTACTTTTACTTCCTATTGTCTTATACAGTGATGAAAGCATCTTTTGTGACATTTTTGCTGGTTATTTATTTTTTTTCTTTGTTTATTAGTTGGTTTCAAAGGTGTCATGTTTAATTTACACATGTTCGTACTTCATCACCCTCCGCAGGGTAGTGTATCCTGCTGATTCTGCTTCATTATCATCAGTGAAAAATAGATGTAGAATCCAATTCTAAAGGCCCTGTCGGTGGGGCATTAAAATACGCCGACTGCCCCCCCCTGTAGAGAGTAAAAGTCCCTCAATGGGGGTCCTGGATATGACCTTAAACTATTAAACTATATCCAGTGGTGAAGCCCCAGCTTGTGGGCTTTGGGGAGTGTGGAGCCACCCTTTAATTACCATTGCTCCCAGGTCCACTCTGACCCGGAGTGGTAGTACCTGTTAGGGTCCCAACTATGGGTTGAATAGAAACCGAAAAACAACAAATATATTCTATTAAAAAAAAAAATTCTTCAAAATCTTTGAATTCGGCATTAAATAACCCGAAAAGTGTTGATATGCCGTAAAACAACCAACCAGCCAATTCTAAATATGTTTACATGCCAATCTTTTAAAATTAATATTTGAATCATGGGTCTAGGAAAGTAGACATACACAAGTATTTATGTAGAATAAAAAAAAATCTTGTTTCCATTGAAAATCTGAATGGTAAGAAGGATTCCAGTAAACTCAGAAATACTAGAATTAGATTGGACAGCTTTTGACAGAAATAACATCAAAGCTGAATTTGTAGGTATCATTGATATGGTTTAAGTTCTGTGACTTGATTCTTTCGTGATTTCTTCAAATGGACTCAGAAACTGGATTTTTTTTTCAAACAAGTCCCCATTGGTAAGTTGGTAAAGTAGGAATCTTATCAACGGCTCGCATTACAGTAGTTTTTCATTGTTCTTAATTTATTTTTAGCATGTAATACGTTGAATTCCACCATGCGGTCACATCTTGAATGAGTTTTTCCCAATTAAGCTGATCCTGTACATCACTTAATTTGCGAATTGCTAAAAGAAAGCGATTAAAGTGAGAAACCGTATTTCTGTTAAATGATGTAATGTTTTGTTTTGTTTTTTTCACAGACTGAGTTACAATGTATGGTAGTTATTCGAAATCACATTCCCTGACACCAGCAACCATATTTGTTCCTGAATCCCACAAGACTAAGAACACTTTATTGAAAATTTTATACTTATCCAGAACATTGTGCAATTCTTCACTTATTCTTGCACCTACTCATCATTTGCATCAGGGAATGGAACGACTCTAAGCACATCTCTGCAGAGTTGAAAGTCATTTGAACGCTAATGACCTGTCAAATACTGAAAGGGAGAATTATTTGTTGTGTCCCAACATCTGTAGTTCATGCTGTTAATTTCAGTAAGAAACAGTTGGGTTTTTGTTTTACTTTTGTATATCGAAAATTATTTTTGTCAAATTCAATTAAAAAAATAAAGTACTTCAGTACAAAGTTTTGCAATAAGCTTATTAAATCCAATGCCAGATGTTACAGAATATGGTTAAATATCAACAGCAATCATTTCTCTTATCAGATTATGACTCCTTTATGACCTGTGATCATAAGTATTCCAAACTATCTTTTTGGTCAATATTGAGTCCGTGGTAGTTTGGTGTTTCACTGGAGGCTCGTAGTTCCTGGAATGTCTGTCCCTGAATATTCATTGTTCTTCTATTTCTTATCTGCAACTTTTGCTTCTTTTGAATTAACCTTTCTAAGATGGTTTAACATATTTGTTAGTTTTTTGCTGATCTGCCACCTTTTGATGCGATGGTTTGACATGACTTGCAAGCAGCTGTATTCTTATTTTTGGGATTGACATAAAAATATTTCCAGCAGAAACTGGTTGCCATAATCGTTGAAGGTTGTTATCAATATTTAATTATTTTTTGTTTATGTATTTAAATTACTTGCGTCTGATATCTAATTAGAAATTTATCTGAATAAAATATACATTATCTAAACCAGAAAAGTAAAAATATATAAGTAATGGTAGCAAGAGCCCGGAAATGAGGAACAAGAGTATGACTGATGAAGAATGCTTTATTTTTGATTCGCATATTGTCGCAATTTACTGTATAATTTCTCAACATGAAAAGTGAAAGATGAAGGAATCTTTCTTTGACAGTGATTTCAAGTACAATATAATGTTAATTCGATAGGAAGAGAAAGGAGGAATTTTTTCTATTTGCCTCAAATTCAGTGCAGTTGTAAAAGTCTACGTGTTAACAGCACGTTATGCCTGTTGTTTGATTATATGGTGTAGATGATGCATGTGTCTTCGATAAATTTTCATTGGCAATCAAAAGAGGCTGTCTTCGTTTACAATATAATTAATATGTATCATTTATGGCAACAAAATTTGCTGATAAATCGGCATTAGAAAAACTATTAATCGGCCCGATTATTAAAGGCCAATTAATCGGTAATCGGTAAAAGGCCAATATGGTAATCGGTACATCCATAATATACACACTAACAGCGAAGTAAATATCACAACGCAGCTGATCTACAAAAATATATTATTGTTTTTTCCATCACTCCGACAATCAGCTTTTCTGTGACAAATTGTTATTCTTGTTTTGACATTAAGGTGTAGGAGTGCGTGAGTTGAATGGTTGGCTAGTGAAGAAAATAGTGATACGTGCCGCAGCCTCTCTCTCTCTCTCTCTCTCTCTCTCTCTCTCTCTCTCTCTCTCTCACTATCTCTCTTTCTCTCTCTCTCTCTCTCTCTCTCACACACACACACACACACACACTGACTCTATTTCTCTGTGGCCGTATTATCTATAATAACATTTTTCCCATTGGAATCTGTAATATTTCCTTTGTCTATTGTTTCCACCGTCTAACCGATATCTGCTCAAATATTTATGGGTCAAATTATGCATTCCGTTAGACAATGGTGGAAATACTGAATTCTGAACATTTGAATCCATTTGCATGTGTTAAACCCATTAAATGTTTTCCTTCCCGGCGTTGCCTGTCAATATCTTACAATATTTAGGCACGACAAATTAAGGCACGTCAAATGACGTTTTGTTGTATTTTGTTTGTTTATTTTGTTTTATTTGGTTTTTCGCTAAAAATATCTGTAAAAAAATAAACCAGCATTATTTTTCAGACTTGGGGAAAATGTTTTAAAACATGTGAATCAAACATAAAAAGTTAATAAAAGAAAAAAATACTTGTATATTTTTTTAATCGTAAATGTTTTCTTTTGTTTTTTGTTTTTTTGTTGTTTTTTTTGTTTTTTGCTTTCGTTATCAAAAATGTTTGTCCTTTTAAAACACGCGAATCAAACATAAAAAGGTCTCTTAAGTTAAAAGAAAAAATACTTGTATATTTTTTAATCGTAAATGTTTATTTGCTTTTGTTTTGTTTTTGTTTTGTTTTTGTTTTGTTTTTGAATTTTGCTTTCGTTATCGAAAATGTTTAATGGTAGATATAAACAAAAAATGTAAATGAAAAACCAAAAAGAAAATTAAATGAAGAAAATATTTCCCACGAATAAATACAACTGTAATTTCCAACGTCCGTTCTCTCTCTTTCAGCTGTTGAAAAGCTAACTCCCGTCGTGCTTCCAACTCGTCCTTTTCATCACGGTTTCTGTCCTTTTTATGCAAATTAATGCCATATATATATTACTGAGTATTCTACAAACGAAGATATTTTCTTTCTCTTTCCTTTCCTCATTCCATCACCCGACAGGATCGGGGCGCACCCGTTTATGTAAGTCACTTTCTTTATTATTTTCACAATGTAATCAATTTCCCTTTACGTTATTGCTCAATTCCGCTACAAAATGACAATGAAAAGTTATTAGCAAATTATTTAATTTCCTTAAAGTTCTTCCTGCCAGTCTAAATGTAACAGTGCGCATATAAGCGCGTGTAAAAATATTAGTAGCAGCCGAAGGATACATGGCTAGCGAAGGTATTAGCAGCAGCAGCAGCAGAGCCGTTAAAGTACCTATGCAAATTAGGAAGGTATTAGCAGCAGCGGCAGAGGAAGCGTTTTAGCACGTATGTAAATAAGCAAGAAAGAAAAAACGACAGCACGTGGTAAGGGGAAAATCAAAGTGCCGAGAAAAATGTAAAGGTGAAGGCGATGAACTGCTGGCTGTAGCTAGCGTGAGGTTGAGAATGAAGAAAACGCGACCAGTGTGGCACCGTGTTGGCGGCGAGAGACTTTTAAACTGGAGTCGAGATAGAAGGGTTTTGTTAATAACATGGCAAACGAAATGAACAGTACAAAAAAAAGAAGGAAAATAGCGGTAATAAATGTCTTTTGCTAAAACTTTAAAACAATGCTAAGTTGGATTATTTTTTATTTTTGTTTGTTTGTTCCTTTGCGACGGTATCAGACAGTGTGGCGGTTCGCAAGAGGTTTGAACTGTAACAAACACGGTTCGGGCGTTACGGCCACGTTACATAAAAGATAAAAGAAAAAACTTATTTATTTTTTACAAACAGTTTTAGCGGGAATAAAAAAATAACGTGCCAGTCTGTCTAAATTAAAATCGTTTTCTTTTTCTTGCATTTCTTGACATAAGAATCCCAGGTTGTCTGAATGACGCACATATCACACGGATAGAGAATCAGCAGGAGCAGTTGTCGTGCCTTAGTTTGTCGTACGTAAGTAATAAAACCCGCTTTGCTACTGTCTCTTTTTTTTTTGTCACTCTCTAAATAAAGTTAACGATGGAATTTTGTGAGGAAAGTCAAGATGGCGACGACTGGGCTGAATTTTCATATTTTTTTCTTTCTTTTTTTTCAGATTGAGTTTTGTATTCATTCTCATGTAAATGTTCTTTCTGTTTTCTTTCTTCGTCACAGTTATTTGGAGTATCCAATGTAACGAAAACCCGTGCGTGTGCAACATGTGTCAGCAGTTTAATGCACCCAAACAGCACTGCGAATGCTGCGTGTGGTTATTATACGGAAAACGGAGTTTCTCCGAGGCCGCAATTAAAACTGGTTCTCTGCCCTCAGCAATGACACCAGCTACAGCGGTAGATAACGATGACGATAGCAACCACTTTGATTATACGCGTTGCCGTCTGGATGTGTATTCGAACGCGGACAAACGAATTAGAATTGGTGCAAGCCTAAATACAATGAAACGGAAACTCAAATGTCTCTTATTGTTGAAAGGAGACCAGCAAAGAAAGTTCAATTTGTTTTACCCTTGAAAAATAAAACAAACAAAAAAAGCCAAAACAAAAAAAAAAGGTGACAGAAACAAAAAGGAAGATTTAGCAGAGAAACCAAACGAAAAAAGAGTAAAAATTATAAATGTTTCCATATTAAAGAAAAGTTACTTAAAAATGGTTTATTTTATTATGTTCAAAAGTTGTTTGAAATGCTCTTTTTTAATCACTAATATTCGTTTTTTGTTTCGTTTTGTTTTTGTTTTTTTTGGGGAGGGGGGTTCGAGCTGATTAACGAACAATATGGTGGTATGTTTGTCTCCCATGTAAAAGATTCTAGACCACCATTTTGTTTACAAAACAGTTTGCAAAGACGGAATATTTGAGATTAAAAAAAAGAAGTATTTAAAACTACTTGAAAAGACAAAAAAAATATGAGGCTACAAAAGCAACTTTTATTGGATATGGTAAGATTTATTTATTGTATTTTTAATTATTTTTTCCTTTATCATTTGCTGAGTCCTCTGCTAAATCTCCCCAAAAAAGAAATTGTGAAGAAAAAGATCACAAATGATTTCGAAAATTCAAGAAAAAACTACAAAAAAATCAATATCAAAAATAAAAAAAAATGAAAAACGAAAATTGTCTGTCCCTCACAAAAAAAAATAATGGAAAGTCAACTTCTGCTTAATTAAAATGTAATTTTTTAAAAATTACAAATATAAATTTATTAAAAACTAAACAGAGCTAAAACGTGTTGTTTCATTCTTTTAAACTTCGTGTTTTAATCGGCAGATATGTATTTTAGGCTGCAAAGAGTTTTACGCGATTAAATTCCCAGAAAATACCGGTTAGGCTTGCTGATAATTATGTTTGAGAAGAATAAGAGTATATACATTAGTTTCCAGGAATGTAACTTGATGGATTAAATATCATTCTGATAGTTATGTGTTCACTAAGAATGTGTCGAGCAGTTAAAGGAATTTAGGACAAAAACAAAATGGATAAACAAAACACATTTTGGAAAAACAACAGGTGATGTGTTTTGATGCAACGTAGTGAGTGAAGTCAGAAAAGAAAGTGAGTTTTAGATTACGCGTAGAAAGTTAGATTGAACAGTTAGTAACTGGGAGTTGTGGCGTAAAGACAGACGATATCAGTTATGGGAGTATTCGACTTCGTAAATGAACATTCGTAATTGTGGAGAAGGGATTCCTCGGAACCAACAACTCGCAACCACAATAAATATAAATTCATAGTATATTATAGTATTAATGCTGGAGTCCCTCAGGGGTCCATATTGGGTCCAACTTTCTTCCTGATCTACATTAATAATCTTCCAAACCACATCCTTAGATCATTCGTAGACATTTATGCTGAAGACACTACCATCCATAGAAGCACTTCGAAGACCGTAAACGACCAAGTTCTCTCTGACTCTCTCTTCTCTGATCTTGAGCACGTCGTACAATGGGGAAAAGTGGCTGGTTACTTTTAATGCATCTAAAACCAAGCTTCTATCTTTACATAATCAACACTCTGTTGCCCAGCTGCCACCAATCGAAATGAATGGGTCCCGTCTCGGAGAGGCCTCATGTTTTGACAAGCTTCTGGGCTTGAACTTTACTACCGATCTGAAATGGAACACGTATATTAAATCCATTGGCAAAGTCGCTGGAAATATGGTGGGATCCTTTACCGCTCCAGTAGATATTTCACTTCTGATGCAATTCTCTACCTATATAAAAGCCATGTTCGGCTAACGATGGAGTGCTGTTGCCACATCTGGGCAGGAGCTGCTAGAAGCAACTTATCCTGCATTGACAGAGTTCAAAATAGACTTCGTAGCTTAGTGGGGGATGCCCTTTTCTCTTCCCTGTAACCTCTTTTCCACAGAAAAGACGTAGCGAACCTGTTCCTGCTTTATCGTTATTTTCATGGCAGGTGCTCATGTGAGCTTCAATCTATGGTCCTCCCCCTGCCAGACTTTCACGAAAAACACTTGTCTAGCCAGAACCACTGTCAGTAATTTCCCACACTCTTTATCTGTGCCTACATCTAAATGTAGATGCCATGAACAGGGCTCCTTTCTTAGAACTGCTCACCTGTGGAACTCTATTCCGTTTGCCTACTTTCCAGCTGACTACAATCTGATTGTCTTCAAGTCCAACGTGAACAAGTTCTTACTGAACCGTCTCCCTAAGAAATCCAAGTTATAAAATTCCCACTAATGTTTACTACGCTAAATTCACAATGACTAATGTATACCAATTAACTCTTATTTTCGAGTGGCCTCTGGGCCTTGATAAGTGGTGACCCCCCACCCCCCAGTAAAAAAAACCGTAAATCTAAAACAACTTCGTAAATATGTTGGTTGTTTGAGTTTTTCGTGAGAGACATGGCTGCATTTCAGGAGAAATTCTTGTGATTCAAAGTATATATTTCTTTGTCCAGCACAAACGTGAAAGATGTTTATCCGTCCTCCTGTCTATAAACTGTTTAGCATATCGACACGTACAGATAACCATTTTAAACACATCAACAAGAGAACATTTTATACACCAGATTATAAAATATTGGAAGACGTCACACGCATTAAATAGACAACAAGGCAAAACACTCATGATGCGCAACGTACATATATGCACTCGTTAAATAGACCCCGCCCATCAAACATATTCGCTAATTTGGTTGCTCTGACCTGTTCGTATCGACCACGCGATCCGAACCCGGTATTACCACGCACAAGCTAAAAAGACAAGGATCTATAAAATATTAAAATTAAATGAGAAAAAACAATGGACTGAATCTAACGAACTGGGTATCACGGACGAAATAAAATAAGGAAAGAATAACAAAGAAATGGGGAAAAAATGTTAAACTGCAAACGTTGGTCTCTTACAAAAATTAAGAAAAAAAATCAAAATCTAATATATAAAAGACTATATATCTGTCTGTCTGTCTGTCTCCATATTTACAAACTCTATCTCCTCCGAAACTAAAAGTCGCAGAGCAGCGCTAGGGCCCCAAATTATTGGATTTTTTTATGGATCGTTCTTTTATGGGTCTTCAGTCGGGTAAAATAGTTTTAAGGGGTCAAAATTGAAAAATTGTTATACATTTTTAACATTGATCTTAGTTTATTTTTAATTGTTAATCAGTTCATATGCGTATCACGTTGGTACAGTGGTAACGTCACCAGCTTAGAACGAGAGAAACATTTGTACACTAGATGCTAACATTTAATGAGTAAGCTGCTCTCCTTTAACAATTACAAGACGCCTCTCCAACCGTCTGTATCCATGATAAATAGAACCCTACCTGTGAATTCTACGTTCAAACTCCTCGATCTAACATTTGCTGGTAATATGAACTGGAACAAATACATAGAGGACATTGCAAAGGCTGCTGCAAAGAAGGTGGGTTCCCTCTATCGAGCTAGAAGACTACTCACACCTGAGAGTATCCTGTACCTCTACAAGGCCACCATTCGCCCATGAATGCAGTATTGTTGCCACTTATGGGCTGGTGCATCTACCACTAGTCTCTCCCTCTCCAAAAAAGAGTTGTCAATCTAATAGGTCCCACTCTGTCAACTAAGCTTCAATCCATGTCCCATCGCCGCAATGTTGCATCTTTGTGCATGCTTTACAAATATTTTAATGGAATGTGTTCTGATGAACTCGTTTCACTGGTACCCCCTCGACGTACATATCCCCGACAAACCAGCTTAGCAACAAGATCTCACCCCTTCACTGTTGTTGTCCCTAATTACCAGAAAGCTTTCTATTCTAATAGTTTCTTCCCTCGAACAGCTACACTTTGGAATTCCCTTCTTGCTGCCTGTTTCCCTGGCTGTACTGATATGCAGAAGTTTAAATGTACCTATTTACTATGCCTCCCCACGGGACAGAGTTAGACACCAGGGTCGCTTTTTAACGTGGAGAAAAGGTACAAAAATAAAAATTGTCTCAGTCGTGAAGGATTTCTCCTCCACCGAAAGAGAACAAGAAATAGAAGTGCAGCATCTGCAGAACAGATGGTATTTATTTGCTCCCCCACCGAGCAAATTAGGCACAAGGCCGATTTTTAATGTGAGGAGTGAAGGGAGGGGGAAGGGAAAAAGGGGACCAGCTCCCGAGAGGTGGGAAATGGGAGCTGGTTAAAGGTCAGGCATGTGGGGTTGCCCCCACATCTGGTCTTTGCTAGTCATAGCTTGCAGTATCTGCCGGAACAGATACTACACTTTGATCTTGTCCCGAAGTTTAAATGTAACATAAACAAATATCTTGTTAATCTTTCCATAGACATGACCCAAATAGTAGCCCCTTACGACCAAGTGGTGATCTGGTTTGTAAGGGGTGAAAAGACTAGGGCTATGACAACAGCATATTCTTTTCATTGTTTTGACTCTTGAGTATATATCCGACACAGTTAGACAATGTTAATCAACCGAGAACCACATCCCTCTATATAAAAGCATACAAGCTATCAACGGGTACACGCTCGAGAGTCAAAACAATGAAAAGAATATGCTGTTGTCATGGCCCTATCGATAACATATTTGAACACGTCACACACATTAAATAGATACGAAATACATGAACACAAATAGACGATACGTCAACAAAATAAAGGGACTCGTTCTGTACAACTCACATATGGTCCTGGATATGACCTAAAACTATATCCGATGGTGAGGCCCCACCTTGCGGGCCTTGGGGAGTGTGGAGCCACCCTTTAATTGCCATTGCTCCCAGGTCCACTCTGACCCGGAGTGGTAGCACCTGTTAGGGTCCCAACTATGGGTTAAATAGAATCTGACTTAAATATATATATATATACTCCATTAAAAATCATTCCTCAAAATAACTAGATTCGGCATTAAATAACCTGAAAAAGGTTGATATGCCGTAAAACAAAAACAACCAACCAACCAACAACTCACATATATACACAACAATAGCCTCTAACCTTTGCATAAATAAAGGGAACAGCTTGTACATTTACATCGTTGTGACGTCATCTAAATAAACGTCAAGGATTGATTCATTAGTTTCATTTTCTTTTTTTTTTTTTTTTCAGTTTCTTACATTTTAAAAAGAATGTTTTATTTTTCAACTTTTAAAAAGAATTTGGTGCTTGTTGAGTAAGAGGCGGCAAATCCATTTCTTTAGATATATCATTTTCAGCAAAAACAATATTACTTACTTGTCATGTCGAAAGTAGTAATATAGCCAAACACTACGAAATTTCATCGAGTAGAAAGTTGTTTATAGTTAAAATTGCGGCGTGACCGCCTCAGGGAGCGATATCCCTCCCCATTGGAGAGATTGAGACCCCTAAAACACTGAGTAAGTCCGTGTAATTATGCAGATATTGTCTGTTAATCATTATTTGGGTGCCCGGACAACGGCGGGTAACCTATCTGAAGGGATGAATTTATTATGTTTTTGTAAAACAGGTATATATTTTATTGTTTGAGAAAAATGACAAGAGATTTCATTTGGAAAGCTATAACGAAAACTTGGCTTGGCGAAACGTCTGGCTTTTGAGTGCAAGGTCACGCAGGGGTCAGACGTCAGGGGGGGGGCGTGTGAATGAATTTGAGTTCTGGCCCCCAGATTCGCAGGCATGTGAAGGTACAGGTTTGCACATACGCAAGGATTCGGGACTTTCCCGAATAACGTGTTGAGTTCTGATTGGTCTGGGGAACAACTTACTCTACCCCATCACCTTTCAATCTAAGCAAATGCCCGGGCCAAAGTTAGCAGATTGGAGCAGATTGGAGCTGAGTCTCGAGGCGAGAACACTCACCCAATAGAACGCTACCCCCCCCCCTTTTTTTTTCATTACGGTCGCCATCCTGGAGAACGAAGAATAAGTTTGCGGACTGTTTTTTGGAGTAAACGAACTGAACAATTGTGTATATGAAAATACTTTCAAAATTCGTGAATTAACATTTTGTAGACTAGAACCCCTGTGTTTGTTTTCTTTTGGTCTGCATTAGGAGCTAATTAATTTTCAGCGACGCGAAAAGAATCCTGTAAAGGACTCCCGGAAGAAGACGATCACGGCCATTGCAGTTTCGACAGGGCAAGAGACCACTTCTGCTGACCTGCGGCGGGAGTTCTTACAAAGTAAGTTTTGGGGAAAATTGCACTGTTCGTAGATGTTTTAAAGTAGATGGTGAAGAGTTCACACACGGGAGACATAACTCGGAACTCATATTTTGGATTACATCGTAATTGCGTTAACATCGTGTACCTTATAGCGAGAGCCTTTTTTTTACTAAAAACAAATAACAGTTGTTTTACTCGATGAATTTGCATAATTTTTGGATATATTACTTTTTTCGACATGTTGTTTTTGCTTAAAATGACTTATTTAAAGGAATCGATCGCTCGATTCTATCTCAACAGGTCTTGCATATTAGCACACTCGGGGTATTGTCGAATTATCTGAGCCAGGAGATTAGTAATAATAATAATAATAATAATAATAATAATAATAATAATAATAATAATAATATCACGTAGATTGTATTAGATTTGTTTTAAAAAGAAAAATGCGATTCAAGGACAAATATGACTAAATGACGTTTGAGAAATTTAACTTGACTTATTCCATAAACAATAACAAGAAGACAGTTTAGATAAATAAAAATAAATATGTTTTAACAGAAAAGAATGTTAGAACAGAAACAAAATACGTGACGAAGATAGATCATTTGATTGATGTCTTTGGTCACGTGGGGTTAATAACGTAACGAGAGAGTTTGAAAATATGCGTAATAAAAGCTAAGAGTTAGTCAAGAATATTGAGAGAATGAGTTGGAAAGGGTACACAGGACAGACAAATTCTCAAATGGTTGGGAATCGTTCGGCTATTGAAGCATTCAGTTGGAAAAAAGCAGTAATATATAATCCTTGAAAAAGGAATGGCGTTAAACCCCAGAACAAAAAAAAATCACAACAGGAATAAATGTAAATGTGGAAAAACAATTTGGTTGTCTGAGTTGTCGGGGTAGAAAATGACTTACATTTTCAGAAGCACATCTGGAACAATACAGCGAAAAAAAAAGGTATGTCTTTCCTTTGTCTGGGTAAGAATACATTGGTGCTATTTGTCCCGTTTGTTGAAATAATTTTGAAGGTATCTATATCTGCTTATCGTATGTGTTAAAAATGTACACACACACACGCAACGAACATAGACGACTATATAACATGTACACGGTTTAGTCCTTTCGTTTATACATACCTGTTATATATACACTCGCTATACACCCTCCATATCATACAGAACCCCCGCCAATACAACACAAATACCAAGAATGTTTTGTTTCCTGAATTCAAAAAAATGTTTTATTTATTAACCATGTTAATAAATATTAAACAATTGTTGTGAATATTGATTTTTCAATAAAAGTTTTAAAATAAAGTTGTAGTGTTGTTTTCTTTAGGGCGACCCTTTTATCGTCCTCCCCCTTGTAAATTAAGTTATTCTGGGGAATAAAAATATCAGAAATTTCTTTTTGAACGTCCAACGTATATGATGCAATTGCTGTGGTACGTAGCCTTTAAAATTCTAACTGGAAAATCCCCCTCTACCAAGTATATAAACTTACGTGGCCACGTCCATTACTATTTCAACAATATTGTTATTATTCGTCCTTCATAAAATTTCTTTATTTAGCTCCATTTTTTAGCTATAAACTGCTTGTACTGTGAATTCTACAACTTGGAATTATTTTTGATTTTGTTGACGACCTTCTTTAGTAAGTGATTTTGTTCATAAGATTTCAAACTTTTCTTTTTACACGTGTACATGGTTCAGGTCATGTATTGTTTACAATTCCCTTTTTCCAATGCCCTGCAGTTACTTCTGATTTTGGGTTATCCTTTCGTCTCTTTCTTCACATAGTCTACATCTATTTTCTTTGGTCCTGTTTATAATAGTCATTAGATTCTATCTGTTGCGAGCATCGATTATCTCCTCTTTGATAATCCAAGCTATAGAAGCTGTTTATGTTCCGTTTGTCAAGTAGACGAGTAGTAAGATTTTTAATTGAATAAAAGATCACTAGACAGAATAATTTGTTCTGTTTTTATTACAACAATAACTTTATCAAATTTAATCAGAATATAGTTCACGGATGCATTTGATCATACCTGGAAAAATGTCCCCCTTTTTCTCTTCGTCGCCACAAGAATTCCATCAAATACATATCAACCATCTTTATTCCCAGTTTTTCATATTTTTTGTTTTGATACGGGCCCATAAGCCTTCGATGGGTTGTTTATGCATAAAACTGTCAACTGGAGGTATTTAGTTCTCTCCCACAGCAAGAACTGCAACACCAGGGTCGAAAAGTGGGATTGGGGAGTCAGCGACCCCGAGGAAGAGTGTTTTAACCAGCAAAAAAAGCGCCTGGGCAGTCCCGTCAGCATTCCCCGGAATAGGGGTGAGACGATAAGAAATAAACTAACCCCTTCTCAAAAATAGGAGACAAAGTATGGGAGGATAGACCTCTTATGACGGTACAGGAAGAGCAGTACACTGCAATCAACCGGAACTAGGTTATTACAGGAATGGTTTAATCTCGGTTGATTTGGAGGGGAGAGGCGAGTTTTGTCGGGATCGACAAATAAATAAAAACAAAACGAAATCAAATTCAAACTTTTTTTTAAAAAAAAAACAGAAAGGGAAAATAGAATAACGGAAATGTTTTAAGTGCCTACACGATAGAACTATCAAAAGTTATATAAACTACTGCATGTGCTTAAAAAACAGACACGTTTGTAATCAATTTAAATTTTAACCACGCATTGATATATAACATAGCGGTGTAAATTTACGGGATTTTCACTTGCAACGATTGGACGCTGTCTTTACAACCTAAACTGCACATCTGCTTTTTTTATCCATCGGCAAACTCGCGTATTTCCCGATCAAAACTAGTTCCGGTTATGGAAGTCACCGGAAGTAAAAGGTGTTAATAAATTTGGCCCCCGCCGCCAAAAAATGTAGGTCATTTTGTCTGTGTGGGGGGGGGTGTTCCTTCCTCATAGGTTCCGAAACGGCTGAGCCTATCTTTTTTCAAATTTCACACAAAGTATATCATATGTCTGGCAATGTTTTTAGATGTTTTATACGGAAATCCACCGATAAGTATCGAAAATCGAAAATATCCGATCTTTAAAATAGAATAATTTTTACAGAGGAATATTTTACGTTACACCGACAAAGGGGGATAATAGAATTTCAGCAATTTATTTCTTCTTAAAAATACAAACAAATTTATTATAATATGGAGGTATAACTTAGTGGTAAAGTATTCTACTACAGGTCGAATGATTCCCTGTTCAAGCCCGGATACACCTCACCAGTTTATTTTAGTTTTTTTTCTAATTAATGAGTTCAATTTCCAATAAAACAAGAGGTACCACTTATTATCGCCGCAAATCATTTATTCGTTTGCAGATTTTAAAACTAAACATAAATCAGAAATGAATTTTCCAGGGCATTCATCGCCAAGCCCAAATATCAGCTGACGTGATATTGTAAACAAACACAGACAGAATTTGATAAAAGATATTATCATTATATATATTTTTTAATTTTTAAAAATCTTTTTGCGAATTAGCCCACCGGGAAAATTATTCCTCGTAATATATAATAATCAATAGAAGAATTCTATAATACATACGCAATCTGCATAAATGAAAATATCATGTTTAAGCGTATTGTACGACCTGGCAACGCTAAGCTGCCAGCTTATATATATATATATATATATATATATATATATATATATATATATATATATATATATATAACACCAAATCTGTTGCCAAGGCGGTGTGAAAAATGGTGGGATCCTTTTACCGCTCCAGTAGATATTTCACTCCCGATGGAATTCTCTACCTATATAAAAGCCAGGTACTCCAACGATGGAGTACTGTTGCCACATTTGGGTAGGAACTATTAGAAGCAGCTATCCTGCCTAGACAGAGGAGACGTTGCGAGCCTGTCTCTGCTTTATCGTTATTTTCATGGCAAGTGCTCGTCTGAGCTTCAACCTATGCCCCCCTCTCATCAAACTTTCAGGAAAAACACCCGTCTAGCAAAAACCACTATCAATAATTTCCCACACTCTTTATCTGTGCCTAAACCTAAATGTAGATTCCATGAACAAAGCTTATTTCTTAGAACTGCACGCCTGTGGAACTCTGTTCCGTTTACCTGCTTTCCAGATGACTACAATTTGATTGTCGTCAAGTCCAACATAAACAAGTTCTTGGTGAACCGTCCCCCTAAGTAATCCAATTTACAAAATTTCCACTACTTATGTATACGCATTATCCCTTATCCTCGGGTGGCCTCCGGGCCTTGATAAGTGATGACTCCTTTGTAAAAAACAATAAAAAAAAACAAAATAAAAAAAAACTAGTGTTGGGACGATCAATCAGAATCGGAAAAATCGGAACTTTTGGAGGTATCAGAATCGGAAAACTTTGCGTCCGCTTTCGGATGCAAAAATCGATTCTTTTAATTGTTTTTTTTTTTTTTCATTTTATTTTGTCCAAAACAAAATCTTCCACTGCTAGTAGTAACGATAAGAAAAATAAATATTATTAATTGTAAATTAACAGTAAAAGTAAAATATATAGATCCCCCCCCTACAAGTATATATATATATATATATATATATATTTTTTTTACGTTTACGATGTGATTATATTTAACATGTGTTTTGACGGTAATCGGGGGGAGGGGGAAATAACAAACCCATAGTTAAATGTTTAGAGATTTATAAAAAATCTGAATCGATAATTGTATCGGAATCGGGAATTTAATACGGAATCAGGAAAATGTTGGAATCTTCCCACTACTAAAAACAACCAAACCAAATCATTGTTATGGGTTAACTGATGTACCTATTTCAGGAATAATGGACTTACCCAAAGATTATATAGTTGTATCTTACACGTTATTGGGTAACGATTCGTAGCAGTTATGGCTCCAAACCCATGACGTGTACTTTTGTAAGATATTTTTGCTAATACGCTTATCATTAACTATACCACTGCTTGTGTCTTGATTATTACCGGCGTACAAGGCTACAACAGCCATTAACCTTTATCCTCACGTGACTTTTATTCTTGCTAAGTGATAGGTCAGTTAGAATTTTAAAATGGTTTAAAGCTATAGGGTGCTTATAATAAGTTTTTAGACTTTTTCGTATGAGCAATTTTATTGATAGTACGCACATGAAAATCAATCCGCTTCAAAGTAATCTCCTCCAGCTGCAACGCACTTGTGGTACCGTTCCAACAAATTCTGGAAGGCCCCATGGAAGTCCTCTTGTGTGAGCCTGTCAATGACCCCCCCCCCTCACAGCCTATATCAGCTCCTCAGTTGTCTCATAACGACAGCCTCTTAGGTTTTCCACGAGCTTAGGGAATAAGCAAAAGTCACAGGGAGCAAGGTCTAGACAATATGGTGGGTGAGAAACTGACTTAGCGCCCCTCTTGGTCAAATAGTCTGTGATAAGGATGGAATTGTAGACTGGTGCATTGTCCTGGTGGAAATGCAACTGACTAAATCTTCCGCATCTTCAGCTCCTCGCGAATAATTGTGTGTACAGTTCCCACACTGACGACAAACTCTGCACTTATTGTCTCAATAGACACACGACGGGCTTTATCCATAAAATTCTTTATTTGGCCAATCAACTCGTGTGTTTCGACTTCCTTACTCCTCTCATCATCCCTTACAGACTCTCTGCCTTCCTTTAGTCTCTTATGCCACTCAAAATCTGATGCCCGATTATAGCAAAAAGGTCCCAAAGCAGTATGAAGCATTGGATATGCTTAGGTGGCATTTTCCCCAGTTTAAAACAGAATTTTATTGCATATCGTTCTTCTAAAGTGTCCTCACGTCTAGATTGCATCTTTTTTTAAATTTACCAGCTGTGGTAATCGGGCTTTAGTAGGCTGTATTCCAGTTCTTGTTGTAATTGTTCATTTGAACTGAAAATAAAAATTGGTCAATCATCTCATAAGATGTATAGCAATAACATATTGAAGTTTCAAGAGTTGTAATCAATTTTAAATTTCTGTACAAAAAAATCTCTGGAGACTTATTGAACGCACCTCGTAAAACCATTTGCGACAAAGAGAAAATAGAAATAGAAGAAAGGGTGTGGGGCAAGAAAAGGAGAAAAGTTCGTCTAAACGTGAAAATAGTGTTAGGATTAGGGTTGGGATTGGGGTTAGGGTTGAGGTTAGGGTTAAGGTTGAGGTTAGGGCTAGGGTTTGGGGTAGGATTACTCGAAACGCAAAATAAAGAGAAGGCGAATTTAAATAGAAATGACATGGAATTTTATTACTCATTAATTCAACTCTCGGCCTTACCCTTTCCCATTTTCCACCCGAGGTGGGGTACCTATTATCTACCCTATCTGTCGTTTTCATTCGCAAAGAGACCGCCCGCATTGACCCACCCACCCCCGCGCTGATCTCCCACGTTCCGCACTGACCCATCCACCCCGCGGACCAGTCGATATTTGCCTAAAATGCTCAAACCGCCAAAGGAATTTTTTGACAGCAATGTTTAATTTGCTTGTCTAAACTGCCACCCCCCCCTCCAATAACAAGTGCTTTATTTGTCAAAGAGGCGACTGCTCGTTTTTAAGACGATCCCCATAAAACATGGCAACGACAACAACAAAAAAGACTATTCGCTGCAAAAGACGTTTCATAAATTTCAGATTTAACATTTTACAAGCTGAACTCGATGGAATCGACGTTGCCCGGGTGTAAGTAATAGTGGATATAGTAGTATGGTAGTTTTTTTTTTTGTTTTTTTTTACATGAGGGTCACCACTTATCAAGGCCCGGAGCCCACTCAGGAATAAGGGTTATTGCGTTGTAGTACTAGTAGTAGTAGTAGTAGTAGTAGTAGTAGTTATATGTGATGTTGTAGTAAGGATTGTTGAAGCAGTAGTAGTCGTAGTTATAGTAGTAGTCGTAGTTGAAGTAGTAGTTGTAGTAGTTGTAGTAGTAGCAGTAGTTGTAGTAATTGAAGTAGTAGTCGTAGTTGTAGTTATAGTAGTAGTCGTAGTTGAAGTTGTAGTTGTAGTAGTAGTTGTAGTAGCAGTAGTTTAGTAATTGAAGTAGTAGTCGTAGTTGTAGTTATAGTAGTAGTCGTAGTTGAAGTTGTAGTTGTAGTAGTAGTTGTAGTATCAGTAGTTGTAGTAATTGAAGTAGTAGTCGTAGTTGTCGTAGTGTAACATCTTGTGCATATGAACGCGTGGGAAAGTATCAACAGCGGCGGAAGATGGCTGGCTTGTGAAGAGATTAGCAGCAGTAATAATCGAAAACCGCGCATATGCAAATTAGAAAGTGTGCGCGAGAAGAAAGGAAAAAAGGAAAATCGATACTACAAGGAAAATGGACGTGTAAAAGAGACTAGGAGAATGGGCCGGCTGTGACTCGTATGCGGTCGGAGGAAGGAGAGACGCGCGCCAGGTAAAATGAATATCAGTTCAATGTAGCATTCAAAGCTGGTGATTGAACCAACGTGATTAAAAATTTAAATTTAAAAATAAACTAAGATGAATGTACAAAATGCTTGACGATTTGTTCAATTTTTTACCGATTTTTGCCCACTTAAAAACAATCGGTTAAAGACCCCTAAAAGAACGGCCAGTAAAAAGTCCAATCATTTGAGACCCCTAGCACCGTTCTGCGACTTTTAGTTTCGGAGGAGATAAAGTTTGAAAATATGGAGACAGAGAAACATACAGACAGATATATAGCCATTTATATATTAGATTATAAATCCTCATATCAAAAATTCAGAACGGTAACATCGAAGCGGTTATTTATTGCCCTGGATTTTAAATTTCCCATATCTTAGGTTGCTTTTATGGTTGTTTAATTTTTATTGGTGCTGACTTTAATTTCCTTTTGACAAGTGTTATTTTTTCTAGTAATTTATTTTTATTTTTTATCTCTCGTTTTTTATTCGTTCATTTGTTTTCTAGTTTTCGAGTAGGCGTGATAAATAACCGACAAGCTAAAGAATCACCTAACACCTCCCTACTAATGACAGCTTAAAAACTTAAAAACAGGGAACAGCATTCCCCTTTCCCCCTCACCACACCTAAAAAACCCTACTGCTAACATTCGCAAAGTATACACCCCAATTTCCCCGCCCCCAAATATTTAATAAAAACCAATGTTATCTTGACCCTCGTTTCAATATAAGTTCTTTCTTGATTCGATGTAGTGTTGTCTCTGAATTGGTACTCCACTGAAACACGTATGCACATATGTAACCAACAATGTTTGTATAATAAATAGATTATATTCTATCTTTCCTGCACTGAGCACACTTAAAGAGTCACGCAAGTTTCATTGGATTTACATCTGTTGTAGAGAAAATATGCGTTTTATTTTTTATTACCGTATCTTTCTGTTAAGTCACATTATTGTTTCAAAGATACGGTAATAAAAAATAAAATGTATATATATATATATACATATATATATATATATATATATATGTGTGTGTGTATATGTATATATATATATGTGTGTGTGTGTGTATGTATATATATATATATATATATATATATAGAGAGAGAGAGAGAGAGAGAGAGAAATAAAAAGGAACAAACCGTATTGTGTGTTCATCAACGTTTCGTCTTTATTTCGAGACAATAAAGACGAAACGTTGATGAAAACACAATACGGTTTGTTCCTTTTTATTTCTCTATTTTGTCGGAATACTATTTCCATTATTTTCATCATATATATATATATATATATATATATATATATATATATATATATATATATCACACAGTGATCACCACTTATCAAGGCACGGAAGCCACTCAGGGATAAGGGTTATTGCAAGTACATTACGTTAGTGTTGAGATTTGATGAAGTGTTTACTTAAGGGGGCGGTTCATTAGGAATTTGTTAACGTTGGACTTGAACACATCCAAGTTGTAGTCCGGTGGGAAGCAGGCAGACGGAACAGAGTTCCACAGGCGTGCAGTTCTAAGAAAGAAGCTTTGTTCATGGAATCCGCGTTTTGATTTAGGCACAGATAAAGAGTGGGGTAAATTTTTCACAGTGGATTAAGCTAGACGGGTGTTTTTCGTGAAAGATTAGCGATGGGCGACCAGAAATTGGAGACGAGCACCTGCCATGGAAATAACGATAAAACAAGGATACGCTCGCAACGTCTCTTCTGTGTGAGAGAGGTTGCAGGGTAGAGAAAATGGCATCCCCCACTGAAGCCACGAAGTCTATTTTGCACTCTGTCAAGGCAGGATAGGCTGTTTTTAGCAGCTCCTACGCAGATATGGCAACAGTATTCCATCCTTGGACGTACTTGGCTTTATTTATGTGTGTGTGTGTGTGTGTATAGGCTACCCTGCATTACTCGGTCATAAAATACGCATAAATATTATATTTTAATTCATGCAGAAACTGAGACATTTGCATTCGAGTATTGTTATTTCTAAACAGTTCATTTTTTTGTAAAAAAAAAAACAACTCAAGCAGAGATCGAAACCAAAACCTGAAGACAATGAGCCAAGTACGATAACCATTGCGCCGAGTTGGCACGTTTTTCAAACCTATTGATTCTTAATATAAGGAATCTATCAGGTGAACAATTCTCGCATTCACATTCGTGAAACAGATGACAAAAATAAAAAATCCGACGACTCCAACGTACCATTTTTTTCAATTTTGACTTCTTAGCAATCCTTTTCTCCGGATGAAAATTAACTAAAAAGTTTTCCATATGTCTGAACACACTATATATTAAATTTTAAGTTCGTCAATCAAAAATTCGTTGAGTATATAAGTTGAGAAGTGTCCACACAAACACACGCATGCATTCTAACTTTTATAGATATACTAGCAGGTATATCCGGCTTTGCCCGATATTAAACGTAACGTTAAATAAAAAAAAAAAACGAAAAGAAACTGAGACCTGTTTATGCGAGTATTATGTTTTTTCTAAACAGTTCACTTTTTGTAAGTAAAAAAAAAATACTCGAGCTGAAATCCAAACCAAAACCTTAAAACAGTGAGTAATTATATATATATATATATATATATATATATATATATATATATATATATATACATATATATATATATATATATATATATATATATATATATATATATATATATATATATACATATATTAATTTTGATGGAATTAGACCTAGAGTCTAAAGAGCAGTTTACTTTAATGTATTAATAAATGTACCAATACTATTACTATTGTTTTGACAAGCTTCTGGGTTTGACCTTTACTCCTGATCTTAAATGGAACACGTACATCAAGTCTGTTGCCAAGGTCGCTGGAAAGATGGTGGGATCCTTCTACCGCTCCAGAAGACATCTCACTACTGATGCAATTCTCTATCTATACAAAAGCCAAGTACGTCCAAGGATGGAATACTGTTGCCATATCTGGGCAGGAGCTGCTAAAAACAGCCTATCCTGCCTTGACAGAGTACAAAATAGACTTCGTGGCTTAGTGGGGGATGCCCTTTTCTCTACCCTACAACCTCTCTCCCACAGAAGAGATGTTGAGAGCCTATCCTTGTTTTATCGTTATTTCTATGGCAGGTGCTCGTCTGAACTCCAATCTCTGGTCCCCCCTCGACAATCTTTCACGAAAAACACCCGTCTAGCCGAATCCACTGTGAAAAATTTCCCCCACTCTATATCTGTGCCTAAATCAAAACGTGGATTCCATGAACAAAGCTTCTTTCTTAGAACTGCACGCCTGTGGAACTCTGTTCCGTCTGCCTGCTTCCCACCGGACTACAACTTGGATGTCTTCAGGTCCAATGTTAACAAATTCCTAATGAACCGCCCCCTTAAGTAAACACTTCATCAAATCTCCACACTAACGTAATGTACTTGCAATAACCCTTATTCCTGAGTGG
>NC_136505.1:98963567-98981067 GCF_053919585.1 Euprymna scolopes
GAATGATGATATTGACAAATTTTCACACTACCATATTTTCATTGTCACCCATTTTTAAATCCAATCGATTGATTGCCTGCTTTAGTAAGGGACCCACCGCGGTTCACCGGGAGGAAGCTTCACATACGCCCCTTTTGTAGTGACTTAGTCCCAAATGCATTGTAATCTACATTCCATTCTGGAGAACCTACTGTTCATTTTATAGAAAAAATATTTTTTATATTAAATGGCTTCCATTAATATTTTAAAATGCAAAAGTCAAGTATCTTACTTCAATTGTGCTCTAAACAGAAACATTCATTTCGAACGCGCCCCTGACGTATCAAAGATCCTACTGTTGACTTTATAAGCCCGGTCTTACTGATTGTACGGTGATAATGGCCTAAATGTAAGTTTAAAATGAATAAGTCAAGTATTATGTTTCAATTGTGCTTTAAACAGAAACATTTATTTCATATCTATGAACGTACATTTGATTTTATGTGTCGGACCTTTCGGTTTGTATGGTAATAAAACTTCTGAAATGCACTTGTTATTATATATATATATATATATATATATATATATATATATATATATATATATATATATATATATATATATATATATATATATATATATCGGGAAGTGATATACAAACTGCCATTTGCGTATAAAGCGACGCTCTTTGTGTAAACAATTCGAGCGGAGGCATCTAGACGATGTCAAAACTAAACATCGTTAATTCATTACCCACACAGCACCCGTATAGCGTAATAGTGAGAAGCCTTGACTGTCATTTGGGCGGTAAGGTTTCGATCCTGGCTTGAGGCAGTCGCCTGTCTAGCCGCACTGATGAGCTTCGAAACAACGAAACAGTACTGTATGTGGATGACTATATATATATATATTGTTTACAAACAAACGTTTGAGCCCTCTACGAGTGGCGGACGAATGTTTATTTACATAATCGTTCGGACAGGTTAATTTCGGCCACCGATTCCGTAGCCAAGGGGTAGGACTGCCGACTGTCATCACGACGGTTCTAGGTTCGATCCTCGGCTTGGGAGAGGTGTTAGTCTAGCGGCACTGATGAGTTGTGAAACAACGAAACAGGTCTGTATGTCGATGACTAAAATATATTTTATATATATATATATATATATATATATATATATATATATACTCATGAACAAAAAATGGGCCAAGAATGAAAGAAGGAAGTAATCGATTTTTCAATATTTTCCATGAATTTTTGTTAATTTTAACTGAAAATTTCTATTTTGCAGATCATTATTATATAAGTGGGAAAAATAATCCTAAAAATGGTAAGACCGCATCTTGGCGAAGATATAATAACCGAATTGCAGGATTATGGCAGTCCAAAATGATTTACAAGCAGATTTTTGATATTTTAAGAAAAGACAAAGTGAAAACATTTCTTTCCGTAGTGAAGCGAATTGGTCAAACGATCGAAGTCGAATGCTTGGTAAAAGGGAAATCTGGATCTGATCGCCCTAGAACATTCACTTTGAAGGAGGACCACATGCTTAAATTAACTTTTTGGAGGATTTAAAGAAAACTTATGTTGACCATAGCAAAGAATTCAAAACAGAGGCTGGAAATTCTCTTTCTAGATATACAATATCTAGATGAATGGAAGAAATTGGATTTTCTTCTAAAAGGTGTTCAAAGAAGCCATTTTTATCAAAAAAGAACATCAATGATAGAAAGAGATTTTTCTCGTGTTATGGCAAGAAAGATACAGACTGGTTCAGGAATGTTTTCTGATCAGATGAACCAAGATTTTGTCTTGTTAGCGATGCTCCCGATACTCCCGAATGGTGCTATCGAAGAAGTGGAGAAAGATTTTCACTAAGTTGCATAAAATCGATAGTTAAACACGGGAATGAGAAATAATGATATGGGGAACTTTTACTGCAGCAGGAATTGGGGAACTTATTAGATGTGAGAAGTCAATCAATGCAAAAGAATACATTGGAATATTAGAAACAGACTGTTACCAAGTATCCAGAAGCTGGGAATATCACAGAACATTATTTTTCAACATGATAATGCCCCTGCACACACTGCTAAAGTAAAACAAAGATGGTTTTCTGATAATTCAATTAATCTGATATTTTGGCCCCGATTTAAACCCAATCGAAAATATTTGGTCCATAATATCCTGTGCATTGGTTGGAAGAACTTTTATGAACAATGACAAACTGTGGAAAGGTATGCAAAGTTAATGGAATAGCATCTGATCTTCACAGTGTTTCACTTTGGTTAAGAGCATGTCTAAAAGGATTGATCTCTTGAAGAAATCAAAAGGGAATGTAATTCCATCCTAAGCATTTATTAAAGTAAATGTCTTGTTCTGTGCTATTAGTCTCGTTTAAGTTTTTTTGTTCAATTGTTCTTTGTTCAATATAGCTTTTAGTGTAATAAAATATATAAAATTTGTTTGGCCCATTTTTTTTTACTCACGAGTATATATATATATATATATATATATATATATATATATATATATATATATATATATGGATAATCGAGTGAAATATTTAAAAATAGAGATATGAAAATAGGTAGATATAAAAAAAAATCCATAACAAACCGAAAACAGAAAAAAATAACTCGGTAGGAAGAAATGTAGATAAATTTTTATTACAGTATACTTAAAAGAAAAATGGATTCCATATTGTTCATTAAATAGAGTTTTATCAACGTCTGAAAAGAGGCCGTTCTTGTGAATAGTTTCAAACGATATCAGGTTTGAAATTGTCCGAATGGTTGTAAAAATAAAATAAAATGCACAACTTCTTGCTATAGAAAAGCGGGAAATTTGAAGGTCAGCTTAGATCATGAATAAAATGTGTGATTGCTATTTTTCATTGGTGCCGTGTGAGTGTTGTAAAATAAAATCGTTGTTTGATGCTGCACGTAAAGTGCACGGACGACATTTTGAGTATCTATGAGTATAATAAGTTGTCTTTGAAAAACTTTGTAAAAATTATTTTTTGTTTGACAAATGTCCTGCTTTTCGAGCGACCACTCTGTATATATTTGGAAACAGCTCTTTCTGTAGTGAAATATATATATATATATATATATATATATATATATATATATATATATATATATATATATATATATATAATAGGAAAATCTTATTAAAAATTTATTTAAATTTTCCAAAAGAATACCACATTATAAACCTGTAAGAAAAGTATTAAAAAAAATTTATTATCCGACAAGGAATACAGATAATCAAGAAAGGCCTTAATACGCGGGGTTTCGAAAAATGCAATTCTTCTCATGCAATAAATTTTGCAGGTTAATGCATTGAACAAAACTACAAATGTGAAATTAATCATATTTGCATCAAAAAAGTTATTAAACAGTTAGTGACAGTTTGTAAGGATTCCAAATGATTATGAATGCAGGGAACGGGAAAACTGGAGAAAAAAGGAGGAAAAGGATATATATATATATATATATGTAATAAACATAGAAAATCATAATTAAAAGTTTTTAAATCATACAGTAATGGAAATAATATATTGGTTCAGAATGAAAAGCATATTGAACTTCATATCCAAATTGAATGGTAAATGCTGAAGTGGGAGTATTTGGTAACAGAGAGGTATTCATTATTCTGAAGTGTATATATATATATATATATATATATATATATATATATATATATATATATATATATATTATTTATTAACTTCCTTCCGATTCGAAAGTCGTCTGCTTCCATTTTCAATAGCGCTTTTTCATTGGCTAATCAAAAATAAATAAATAAATAAATAAATAAATAATCAGAAAAAACTCCCCCTTAATAAAATACTATAAACATTACATAAAAAAAACAAAAAAAGACCCAAATAAATAAAAATAAAAAGTCGATTTAGCGTTTCAACATTTGATTCGTCTTTTTATTTTAATTTATTTGGGTCTTTTTTGTTTGTTTTTTTTATGTAATGTTTATAGTATTTTATTAAGGGGGGGGGGTTCTGATTATTTATTTATTTATTTATTTTTGATTAGCCAATGAAAAAGCGCTATTGAAAATGGAAGCAGACGACTTTCGAATCGGAAGTAAGTTAATAAATAAAAAAAATCTAGCAACCAAATATAGTTTCAAACTCGCAATAACAGAAAAATGATAAATCTATGCATGTTTAAAAAAGCAATGAAAACACCTATGCAGACAATATCATATTGTCAGGAAAAGAAACTACTGTGTGCAAGAATTGTAAACGCAAATGCTTACTAAAAAGAAATATCGTGTGTTAAGGATGGCTTCTCCTGGAGATGCACAAATAGGCAGTGCTGACAATGGATATCCTTACGCACAGAATGTTTTTCTTTTTTTGCGCGATCCAAGTTGGAGATTCCTATAATAGTAAAAATCATTTATTTATGGACGTTCGAAATGGCTACCCTTTAAAATATGCGAAGGGAGTGCGGTATTATATCAGAGCACAGTTACACATTTCCTCTACCCCCATGTCCTCCCTCGACCAAAGTAAAAGATTCCTAAGGAAATATCCTCATCTTGAGAAAGTTTTTTTTTTCTGCCGGCAATGAACAACCGTTAAAAAAATAAATAAAATAAAAATATTAATTTTTCTTGAAAAAAAAAACTAAATTTTTTTTCTTGTACTTTCCCTTTAAAATTTACGCTTTTCGTAACCATGTTTTCATTTTTTTTTTTTTTTTTTTGAAGAAAAAAGAAAACAAAACTTTTTGTTGATAAACATTTTGCAAAAAAAAACAATTAAATAAAATAAAATAAATAATATTTTCAGCCCTTTAAAGGTTTCTGTTATTTTGGTTGGTTGGTTGTTTTGTTTTACGGCATATCAACCCTTTTTAGGTTATTTAATGCCGAATCTGGTGATTTTGAAGAACGATTTTTTAATATAGTATATTTGTTTTTTAGGTCGTATTCTATTTAACCCATAGTTGGGACCCTAACAGGTGCTACCACTCCGGGTCAGAGTGGACCTGGGAGCAATGGCAATTAAAGGGTGGCTCCACACTCCCTAAGGCCTGCAAGCTGGGGCCCTCACCATCGGATATAGTTTTAGGTCATATCCAGGACCCTGTTATTTTGGATTATTTGCATTTGTATTCTTTTTTTTTTTTTTTTTTTTAATCAGTCTGTGTCTGTGACAACGCTCGGCTGAAACCGATGATTGCCGGTCTCGTCCGAACCTTACTTGGCGGGAATTCCCGAGAATCCATGTCAAATTACGCAAGAGTACCAATATATATATATATATATATATATATATATATATATATATATATATATATATATATATATAATAAAATAAAATAATATATATATATAATAAAATAAAATAATATATATATATATATAATAAAATAAAATAATATATATATGTATATATATATGTATATATATATATATATATATATATATATATATATATATATATATATATATACTAGCAGTTCCGCCGGCTTTGCTCGGGCCCTATGTACTGTTCATAAGGTTATGTGCATATGTATTATGTATATATTAAAAAGTGTGAATGTGTAAACAATGCCTTTCTGTATAATAGTCTCTTTAACTACCATAGAAAAAAGACAGACAGACATTTTCACTTTTATAGATAGATAGATAGATAGATAGATAGATAGATAGATAGATAGATAGATAGATTGGGTACAATATATAGTAATGATTTAAAAAGTTCAGTTCACGATTTATTCTGCGTCTGCTGTCAATGACTGGACTAGGAAAACATGTTCACTGCCAGGTTAAGAATTAAAACATGAACCAATAGCTACTACGTTATGCATTCGTAATGCCGGCGTTGGACCTTCACCTGGCAAATTTCTTTTTTTTTTTTCAATTTTCACACTTTTGCACCGATTTTTCCGGGATGAACCCCAAATATAAAGTTTTGCATCGATTCAAATACCTTATATGTGAGGTTTCATGTCTGTAGACCAAAAACTCAAGGAAGAGTTTGGTAGGAAAAATTTGTTAAACAAAAATATATACGTATACATAAATATATATGGAAACAGTTTTGTGTTTACTATAAACTTTTTACGCAAATATTATGCAAGTATAAATCATGTAGAATATCTGCATGAATATAATTACACGTAATAGTTAACTAAAGATGATTATCCCATAAGAAAACCGAAGCAACTAATATGGAATTAATTAAAATGAATGTTTAAAAGAATATGCCAATTAGCTAGATCTTTTACTCGTGAATGCATTTCCACAACCCATATATAAGAAAATTGTATTTTCTTTTTAATAAATAGAGAAGAGGGTTTTTAATATGAATATCAATACAAACAAAAGAAAAACGAATATATATATATATATATATATATATACTTTTTTTCATAATATTATTTTGTATTCCTGCACGTCATCAATTGAAAACGAATAAAGAAAAGTCATAAGCTTTTATACTTTTCGTATTCTTTTTTATACATTTCCAATCATATATATATATATATATATATATATATATATACCTTTTCATACCCTCCAAAAATTTCTAGCAAAAACCTAACAGCCAGCCGTGGTTCTATCCAGAATGTGCTGCTGCCATTGTGCACTAAAATCACTATTTCCATTGCTTTCAAATAAGAGATGCACTGAGACTAAAAACCGCTTTCAAACGATAATAATAAAGAACATGAGAGATTTGCATGCTCAGTCCGTCAAGTCCAAAGTAGCTACGCAGCAGCTTGGTTCCCACCAATTTTGGCAAATAATAAACAGGCTCCTAAATAGAAGTGTGTGCTCTATCCTAACCATCATCAATGGACCTGAGGTAATCTCATCAGCATCAGACAAAGCCAAACTCTTTACCAAAAACTTTGAAGCTAATTCTACCCAATACAATCAGGGTCGCCAACCCCTCGCATTTCTTCCTGTGTCTGAAAACACGCTATGCGACATACAAATATCTTTATATATATATATATATATATATATATATATATATATATATATATATATATATATGTATATATATATATATAAAAGTTTAAAGAAAAATAAAAGTATTTATATTCAAATTCAATATAGTTACGCTATTAGTAACTATCTTATGTAGCTTTCGAACACCATTTTAGGCACATTCAGTCGTGATAATAAAATATTAGATTGCATTCTAGGAGCAACACCATCACAATTGCAACATCTTTAAAGGAAGTGGTACTTATTTTCCCCTCTAAATATTTAGTCTTATCACCGCAACCAGTCGACACCAGATGGATGTCTATACGTGCCACAGATTCTACCCTTACATCGCACGTAACTGGATCATACCTACACAGATATACCACTATCGTTCCCGTAGTAGAATAAAAAATTAATAAAGTCTCCCTTAGGAAAGTTCGTTGCTTCTGATTGGTTGCGCTCTAATTCTATTTTTCTCGAATTAAATCAATCTAAACGAACACTTCAGAACATTACAATATAGCGTCGCTAGGACAAATGTTGATTCACACGGCGTCAATTTCAGTTAACAGACACTTACTTCTCAACATATAACAATGGCGAACTAAAGGTTCACCACTTTTAAGAGACTAATAACCGTTTAAAACATACATTTACCCCCAGATCCTTCTTTCTTTCTTTGTGGCTGTCGCTGTCAAGATGTAAACAACATACGGGGGATATTGTTTTGCATACAAAGCTTCTTTCTTAGAAGTGCACGCCTGTGGAACTCTGTTTCCCACCTGACAACAACCTGGATGTCTTCAAGTCCAATGTGAACAAATTCCTGATGAACCGCCTCCTTAAGTAAGATATCAAATCTCCAACACTAACGTACTGTACACACAATACACCTTATCCTCGAGTAGCTTCCTGGCCTTGATAAGTGGTGACTACCTTGTAAAAAAAAATATTTACCCCTAACAAAGTAATAACAAATGCTGTAAAATACTTGCATGGTGGATTCTGAGAATACGTTCTTACACGAAATAAACACTACAGAATATAATAATCGCTCAAAAACAGAGCATTAAATACTGGTAACCTTGAAATTATCCTAATGTTTCATAAATACTAGCAACATGTTATTTTTTAATTCAATACGTGCATAAGTAAAAAAAAAATATTTATATACATAACGTCTTTTAACACTCGATAATGCAAGTGCATCAACTTCTAAACATGGTGCAATTCTGCTAAAAAAATTAAAATTAAATACTGGAACCCTTAAAAATGTTCTACGGTGAGCTCTAACAAAAGGTTTGAGAATTATTGGCATTTTCCCACGCATTGATAACTCCATCATATTGATCTTTCCTTGCACAGACGGAACAATCTCAAAATGTAAACACAGCATTGGTTTGGGAATGAATTTAAAACAATTTTTTTGGCAAATTCTTTTTTAACCTTTTAAAGCTAAAACGATTGACTTAAAAAACATAGATTTTTTTTCAATGAAAATTTAACACACAACACATTGTTTTGTTTTGTTTTTCTGCATAATTTTTTTATATAAATCATATATGAATAGATGTCAATTCACTTGAACATATTTTTAATTTTAAAAAGAATCTATAACGAAAAAAGAACTTACAGCCTGCTCTCAGCTTAACTTTTTTAATTTAGAAATAAAATAGCCAATTTAAAACCGTAAACAGACAGCCATGTTTTTTTTTTAACATTTTGCACAAAATACCGACTCGCCACTATCTACCCCCCAAAAAGGGGCAAAAATATTTAAGTTTCTATTTTGGAGCGATTATCGAACCTTTAATGATGCTTTTGTTTTGTTCTATTCACGTTGACGATTTGATTTAATTTTACATTTTTGACCGATTACTTAGGCTCTAAAGCTGTGACTTATCATGTTGACAAATTCTTTTTAGAACTGAATAAACGCTTACAAATAATTAAAACCACATAAATATTATGCAGGTAGGTTTCAAAGTAAATTTTATTTGTTACGGAAACACTTATTTGTTATATATTTGTTTTTTTTATCATTTTTTCTTTCTGTGGGGTATTTTATTTAATTTTCTTTTTCTGGCCGATTGTCGAGACTTCAAAGACGGCAGCTTTGTTTTGTTTTTATTTTTTATTTTATACATATATGTTACGATGCTGGAATTATTACGATATCATTTAGAAAACTCATTCTTCGCATGCAGAAGGTAGCGTTTTATTCCCCTATCCCCCACTCCCCCCAAAAGAAGAGGGAGACAAACAATAAAGGGAAACAGCCAGAACTACTTTCTCCATTTTGACCTTAATGTTAACGATGAATGCTCTAAAAATTGACCAGTAAGATGGCGTGCTAGAGTTACTTAAAAAAAATGCTTGCATTATACTGAGAAGAAAGATACTGTCATCGCTGGAAAGCGTTTATCTACCACTGATTTCGATCACTCTAAAGAGTTAATATACAGATATATAACTCTAAAGAGTTAATATACAGATATATAACTCTAAAGAGTTAATATAATAGATATTATATCTATAAAGAGTTATATATCTGTTTTTATTTTATATTATTATTCTAATGGACTACTTTTCGTAATTATTTTTACGTTATACTAATAGGTATGACAAATATATACATAATAATGTTTTCCCATAAACGCTTTTTTAGAATCAGCTCATAGCTGCAGCTTATCGCCCCAAACAAGCACTAATCGCTAGAAACCAGCTGTGTTGACTTGTTTTAAAATAGTGGCTTCCACGAGCTGCTACTGGAAAACAACGCCCGACAGCGGAAGCCAGATTATTTCATTTGGGCCACGGCCGCCATTGTCCGCTATTTTCTAGGGACAGCAGTGACTACCAACCACAACCGTAGTTTAATTTGTTTTCGATGAGGATGTCATGTTTCCACCGGGGAACGCCGGTTAACAGGTCCTGCTAGTTGTACATAAAATTATTATTTGATTTGTAAACTGAAAAACGTTTTGAATTTTTAAATTAATATATATATATATATATATATATATATATATATATATATATATATATATATATGGGTTTTCTCCCTCAATGAGGAACCCCTCCCTGAACTTTAGCCGTCTAACTCTGTTCCGAGCTATCCACCATCATGCGGGACCCATGTGCTGTATCAGGTCGTTCCTCCAGCTCGTTCTTGGTCTTCTCTTTGGCCTCTAATGTTCACGAGGTGTCCATTCTGATGTCCTGATGGACCATCTATTGCCATGTTGTCTGGCTACGTACACTGCTCATCATGTGTTTGGATGTTTTGATGACAGTATTGATGTCAATAACTCTTGTTTTTTTGCGGATCCAGATGTTTGTCTTTGAGTGATGCTTAACATTATTCTCTCCATCTTCCTTTGTGCCACTGCCAAGATTTAACTCTGGCAAGTTGTCACAACCCATGTTTCACTACAAGTAGTGTATACTCATTGAAGATCTTCCCTTTGATTGACATTTTTGCATTTCGGCTTCTTATGATGTTCTCCACTCTCCCAAAAGCTGCCCACCCTAATGCTACCCTTCTCTTTATCTCAGGAGATCATCTTTCATAATTTTCTTTCCCAAGTAGATATAGCTTTCAACTCCCTCAATAGTCTTTCCATCAACAATTATTGGCAACTTTGCAGCGTACTGAATTAACATCACCTTAGTCTTCCCAAGATGCATCTTGAGGCCAACCGGTTTGTTCTTAGAGTGGATGTCGTTTAGAATGTCCTTTAGTTCCTGAGGAGAGTGTGCCATCAGTACTATATCATCAGAGAAGTTGGCTCCCCTACCCTCCCACTTAATCCGACTGATTATCGCATCCTGGAGACAGGCTGTGAAGAGTTTTGGCGATATGTGGTCACCTTGTCTTGCTCCCCTCTTCAGCTTGTTTACATCATGATGGAGTTTTAAACTAGAAGTAGCCCCACTGTATAGGTCCTTCAGCAAGGTGATGTATGTAGAGTCAACTCTTTGCTTCTCAATGGCAGTGAACAGTGGATCAAACTCTATAGAGTCGAAAGCCTTTTTGTAATCCACAAAGGCAAAGCACAGTTGAATCTTGTATTCATTGGCCTTCTCTTGCAGTTGACTGACAACCTGGATATGGTCGATGGTGGAATAGCCTGCTCTGAAACCTGTTTGTTCTCGCGGTTAATGACTGTCTGGTGTCCCTAGCATACGTTTTAGCAAGACTTGAGAGAATACCTTGTATGTCACTGACAGAAGGCTGATTAATATCTGCAGTGTCTCCTTTCTTAAGAACGATGACTACTGATGCATCCTTCATTTATCTGGAACTTTTCCACTGAAGAGACACTTATTAAACAGTCTTGTAAACATCTCGACAATGGGTTCACCACCGCTCTGTAATACTTCTGCCGTACCACTATCCTCTCCTGCGGCCTTGTCTGATTTTAGTCGCTTAATAATTGCTCTCACTTCCGATGGGAGCACGGGTGGAAGATGTTTCTCAGATGTGTTCAGTGCATGAAAGGTTGGAGGGTGTCCTGGTTGTCTGATGACGTAGAGATTAGCATAAAACTCCTCGCACCTTGAAACAATTCTGTCTAGGTCATGGGCGAGAGTGCCATATTTTTCTTTGAGATAGGTGATGTTGGTTTCTTCTGAGATGCTGCCTTTTTTAGGGACTTAATGCCCTTGTTTATTTCAAGGGCTTGTAATATTTGTTGTTCATTGAAGTTTGAAATTTCTTTTGCCATTCTGTCACATCTCAATGTATTCGGTGTGCTGTACATCTGTACCACCTCTTTTCAATTGTTGTCGTTTCTCTCTCAACTGTTTTGTAATTGTAGACAGTTTGTCTGGTTTCTGTGGTTTGTATTGACCAGCTGTTTGCAGTGTGGCCCGGCAGATCTCTGATATCACTTTATTGTAGTCAGTGTTTGGATCTTCAGATGTTGCTAGCGCCTCAAACCTGTAGCAGCTAGAACCGTGATGACTTGTCTGCTAAACCCTAGAAGTTTGATTCTTGTGTCGTTTGATACGCTTTGTCCTCTCTAGCTTGGCATCTTTTGTAAGAGACATTCTGATCATTTGGCATCACTCCTGTGTTTAATCTGTTTATGGCAGAAACATCAATCACAGTGTGTGGCCTGTTGGTCATTATCATTAATTGGTGGTGTTCTGCAAAGTTAACAAGGGTGTCACCTCTGCTGTTCCTTGTTCCATAACCGTATTGACCAGTGTTGATTCAAATATATTTCCGATTCCAACCTTGGCATTGAAATCCCCCATAAGGATGGTGTGACTATCAACATCTTCATAAACCATCTCCCACCTCTTCATCAGTATGGCTTGTTGTTGGAAAGTAAACTTGGATGACGTCAATGAGGTATCTCTTGTTGATCCTGATGGTGAGCTGTGCCATTCTGTCTGAAATTTGTGATGTTTCCTGCAATATTCTTGTTGACCACAAAACCGACCCATTGTAGGACTTGTTTTTACCCTTATAGTATCAGCGGTGTCCGCTGTTGCTAAGGATGAGAAATCTTTCACTCTTGCGTCTGGTTTCACCCTTTCCTATAACATCGAATTTAATCTTCTGTAGTTCATCCTCTAATTCGGTGACACTAACATCAGTAGACAGTGACCTTGTGTTGTACGTTCGAATATTCACTTTCCAGTGGTAGCCCATTCGGGTCCAGAGATTTTCAGCACCCTCGTTCTGTTGCTGTGCCATTTGCTGCCGAAAACGGTGGCTCGAGAACTGCTGGAGACTGAGGGCCGTTTCTTATTCTTGTACGTCATAGTCCTGGGGTTTTGTCATACTCGCCACGTTGGGCCTGCGGGTTGGCGAGGGTATTTAACCAATATCTGGAGGAGTTTGCTAGATAGCCGTCGACACTTGCTGCTCACCCGCCCTTAAATAGGTTTAGTACTGCTGGGTGTCTAGCCACGCTCCTCATCAAGTAAGCTTGATTAGGAGTGCCAGTTTATTCGCAGATAACCCGACCATAGACAGGTGGTACTGGCTTACATATTACCAGTAGCATTCCCTTGAATGACTTGATAGCAAACTAAAATTTAAAAAAAAGCCTCCAATATCGAAATGAAGAAAATCCAAAACAAACTTTGTTATTCCGTCTGTTTTCCGTCGCTGCTCTGGTTGTTGGTTTTGTTTTGCTTTGTTTTTTAAACAGCGTCTCTTTCTACTCTAAACCGGCAATCAGTAAAGTTAAGAAAAATTTAGGATTCCAATATGAAAGAAAATCACAAACAAACTTTGCTATTCCTTTTGTCATCCGTCACTCTTTTTCTTCTTGCTTTAATAAAGACTTTTCATATCTATCTGCGTAAGTATACTTTGATAATTATATTTCAGTTTGAAAAAATAAGTTATAATAAAATTATGAGGTGTTCGTTCGGGCCTGACCTCCATAGAATGGAAATATGTCACAAAGTTTAACAAGTTTTTTTAATATAGATCCACAGAATATTGTGATAAGTGTTTCAGTGTGAACAGGTATGGTATAATAAATTATAGGGTTTATCTATTTTATTTTTACTTTCATCATATTTTGCTTTGGTTTTGATACCCCCAAATTCAACCCAAATTGACAACCCTTCCTTTTCATAACCTACCATCTATATATATATAAAAGCGAAAATGTATGTATGTATGTATGTATGTATGTATGTATGTTTGTGTGTATGTTTAGATGTCTGCTAAAAATTTTCGACAGGCGCGACGAAAATTCACAAACTCAGTATCACATCGCAGCTCAATAGTTTGCTCGAAAAATATTTTAAAAAATGGGCCAAAAATGTTAACTTTTCACCCCGAAATCGACAATTTTCGACAGGGGGGGGTCAACAAAAACAGTCCTATCGTGACAATGATCGATTCTGCGCATGCGTCAGATGACGTCGTGGCCTGATTTACTTTAAATAGTTGAAAAAACGAACAAATTTCGTGAATGTTGCCTTAGCTCAGTTGGTTAAGGCCTTTGTTCGAATCGTGGTGTGAGATGTTCTGTTTTTGTTTTTTTTCGATTTTTTAAATTTTAATATCGAAACAGGCTTATTTAAGCCATTTTTCACGAGTTCATTTTTCTGTTTGCATCGTTCGTTTGTCTTACGTTAGTTTTTTTGTGTTTTTTTTCCGCTTAGTGTAAACGTTGTTTTCTTTTTTTACTTATAACAAACAAACCTACGTCGTCGTCGTCGTCGTAACGCTCGACAACTTCCGGCCGCGCACCTGCAATTTGGTTCTTAAATAAATTCAAACATCGTTCACTAACTCATTCTGGCTGGCCGATTTTATTTTCAAATTTCGCCTCAGGGCTTCGGGTTCGATCCCCACCCCGGGTTCTTTTTTATTTAACACCACACACACCTCCAAACACCCGGGCATCGCCGGGTACTCCCGCTAGTACTTTAATAAACCAGAGTCCATTTTCTGTAGGCTGTTTTTGAACCCAGTCAAGGACGGGTACTTTTGCTAGTATATATAGTAAGTTACAAAAATGTATGTGGCAATGAAGCTACACACGGTATGATTCGTTAGGCATAAGCCTGACGAATCCTAGCGTGGATGAAACGCGGAATATTCTGTGTAGCTTGGTTGCCATATAATTTTTTATAACTTACTACCTAGCTCTACCTATGTATTGAGCACTGTTAAAGTAAATACTTAAAGTTTGCGCATAAAATTATACTTTCATATATTAATTTAGGTGATTAAATGAAGTAGTCATATATATATATATATATATATATAGAGAGAGAGAGAGAGAGAGAGAGAGAGAGAAAGAGAGAAAGAAAGAAAGAAAGAGAGAGCGTCTTATTTGTAGTATTCCGAATTTTACTGAGGTTATATAATTCAGTAATCTTTCGTATACCAATAAATTTTAAGCCAAAAAGAGATGACTTAAACTGTAAGCTGCAAAATTATCATATTTCATAATTGAGCATCAATATACTGTTTTAACAGTATATGAATTCTCAATGAATGCTCGTGAAATTTTTCAGACGACATAATGTCTGAATTTGTCCAAATGGTCTTGAAACAATTGTAACTAACAATGAAATAATTTTTTGTTGCTATCAACCCATTCTTTGAAGTTTTAATAAGTGGATAAACCTTAATCCCCGGAGTTTCGAAAAAATACCTTCCTTCTCATCAGAGGGTAGGAATTAGCAAAATGCGGGATCGGATTTTGCATACAAAAGTATTTGATGAAACTGCAAGTAAGTCAAAGATCTTACTTGATACCAAAAAGTGAAGCAGATGGAATATGGTGAAGAAAAAGGTGATTCCACGTGAATGTGAATTTTGTATGCAAAATCCGATCCCGCATTTTGCTAATTCCTACCTTCTGATGAGAAGGAAAGTATTTCTTCGAAACTCCGCGGATTAAGGACTATCCACTTATTAAGCGTTCCCTTTTCAGATTAAATATGTTTTTAACTATTTTCAAAGTGCTTTTAACATGTTTTATTAACTATTTGCTCTTATATATATATATATATATATATATATATATATATATATATATATATATATATATATATATATACATATATATATTATATGGAAAAATGCGCGCATGAAAAGTAATATTCTTAAGATTTTATTAAACCTGGAAAAGTAAAGGACAAGAAATTCAACCTGGAAAAGTAAAGAATAAGATATTCTAGTAAAGTAAAAAATAAGAATTTTTTAGATTTAAAATATTGCAGCTAAAAATAAAATTTGAATATTGATAAATATTTTATTTATTATTTGCATATGTTGTTGTTTATTGTTGAGTTAGAAAAGGTGTCAGTCGCTGGATTGAACTTATTTCCCCCCTATTATTTGCATATATTTATGTAGTGAAAATTGTTTGAATAAAATTAATTCATTAGTTAGTTAGTTAGTAGATGGAATTAATAATTTTATAATTTACATAAAAATTAATAATTTTATTATATCATAATTAGGATCATTTAATTTTTCAAGAAGGCATGACACTGAAGAAGGTCATTGAGATCAATTATTACATGCTTCCAGAATTTCAAGCCTCCACACGTCACAACTTTTCCATCGCCACAGGACCATTTTTATAGACAAATGCTTGAGGGAGTATCTATACACAGATGATGTTACATAGTCTTAGCTTTGTACGACAGCTAAGTCTCTTTCTCTCTCGGTTCAAAATGCTGAGATCCAGAAACAGGCAAGAGCAAGATAGCCAGCAACAAGTTAAACTGCAGACCAGCGTAATGCGAGTACTGGTCTCCCGCTTTATGGGTTTTTAAATTAGAGATTTGCTTCTCCTAGAAAGGTTGCCTTCACCACGGCTTACAGGAGCCCTCTCCACCCCTACACACACATACATACACACAAACACACACGGTGCTAGTTGGTCTGTGACCCAGAAAAAGGGTTCATTCGCCCTTTGGAAGGTCTTGTTTTTAATCTTTCACGGAGACTAGCAACCCTCCTCATCAAACAAGTCTGGTGGGGGAACCAGTTTAGTCGCCGGTGCCCCGACCATGAGGCAGGTAGTACTGAGTTCCATGGTACCAGTTACATATGACATGACTTGACATACATACATACATACATACATACATATACACTCGTGAGCAAAAAAGTGGGCCAAACAAATTTTATACATTTTATCTCATTAAATTCTATATTGTGGAACACTGTGAAGAGGAGATGCTATTCCATTCGCTTTGCACAGTCTCCCACAGTTTGTCATTGTTCGAAAAAGTTTTTCATCCAATGCACAGGACCAAATATTCTCGATTGGGTTTTAATCGGGCTTTCACCTCATCAAAACATCACATCAATTGAATTATCAGAAAACCATTTTTTGTGACTTTAGCAATGTGTACAGAGGCATTATCAGGTTGAAAAATAATGTTCTGAGATATTCCCAGCTTCTGGATATTTGGTAACAGTCCTGTTTTTAATATTCGAATGTATTCCTTTGCATTGATTGACTTCTCACTTCTAATAAGTTCCCCAACTCCTGCTGCAGTAAAAGTTCCCCATTATCCCTCCATTCCATTTCATGCCACTTGTCGAAAATCTTTCTCCAGTTCTTCGATTGCACCGTTCGGGAGCATCAGGAGAATCAATGACAAGACAAAATCTTGATTCATCTTACCAAAAAATATTCCTGAACCAGTCTGTAGCTTTCTTGCCATAACACAAGAAAAATCTCTTTTTATCATTGATGTTCTTCTTAGATAAAAATGGCTTCTTTGCACACCTTTTAGAAGAAAATCTCATTTATTTCATTCGTCTAAATATTATATATCTAGAAAGAGAATTTCCAGTCCCTGTTTTGAATTCTTTGCTATGGTCAACATAAGTTTTCCTTCAATTCTTCAAAACAGTTAATTAAAGCATGTGGTCGTCCTTCAAAGTGGATGCTCTAGGGCGACCAGATCCAGATTTCCCTTTTACGAAGCATTCGATTTCGAAACTTTGACCAATTCGCTTCATTACAGAAAGAGATGTTTTCACTTTTTCTTTTCTTAAAATATCAAAAATCTGCTTGTAAGTCATTTTGG
>NC_136505.1:98983567-99066067 GCF_053919585.1 Euprymna scolopes
AAAGATAATTTTCGCGAAAATATATTTTTTTATATCAACTTTGTTTCTATTCGTAGCCAACAGTAACCAACAAAATGATGTTTCCTTACAAAGAGAAAATGTTATATATATAATAATATAAATATACAAGAAATAAATGTTACCATAGTCAATAAAAGTTACTTTTATGGTAGAAAAGTTCATTGGTTTGTATTTTTAAGTAGTTTGTAAAAAAAAAAAACTATTTTTTAATTCACGAACCGGTTTAAAAAAAATCAAAATGGCAGCGACTTTGAAATTGAGAGCCCCGTTTTCAATTTGAATGAGGGGCGCCTGAGCATTCTGTGTTAACAATTTAAGAGCATTCCGTCAATGTCAGGAATATTTATAAACATATTTTAATGTTTTCCGTTATTTTGTGCTTAAGGAATATTCGATTATGGCATGTGTAGTTTATATAAAAATTCATTTAAGTAGTTATCGCCTCAAATTTCGTTTTAATTTCGGTTCGCTGAAATTATTTCAGGTAAAGAACATTAAAAACTATTTACAAAACAAAAAAAAAACATGAACTGAACTTTTATTGACTATGGTAACATTTATTTCTTGTACAGTTATTTTTTTCGGGTAGTCGTTCGTTGGCTTTTCTGCTAAACACTCTTACTAAATAATATCGACGAAATATCGAAAAACAAAGTAACAAAAACAGTTTGGAAAAATAATGAAGCTTTATTTACTTTAGTAAAATAATCCGAAACCGCAAAATGGGATATTAAAAAAGTAAACACGTAATTACTTTAGTTTTTTAAAGCAAAGAATCGATATAAATATGAATAAGAAGTAAATGGCGCTCCTTTCAAGCAGAACAGCTTCGTTTCAGTTTTACAGCATTGAACGGTGTAGTATTGCGCCGTCAGATTCAGGGTTGTACTATTGTAACGTAAATAACACGCAGAAAGGGTTGTAATCAACTGAATTCCTTCTAGTACACTGACAAAAAAAGCTAAAACAGATATATAAATAAAAATAAAAAGTTTATGTAAATGGTTTTAAAAAGATACGTAATCACGTGAGCATGATGTTTTCCGTCTTTTGACACGATAATGTTCTTATTTTTTATTATTTATCTATTTATCTTTTTCGAAAGAGTGCCACGTACAAGTGGAGAAGGAAAAAAAACAGAGTTATACAAAATTTGTCTTGAGAATTGTCTAAAGTTCCGACTTCTTTTTTTTTTTTTGCTGTCACTTTAATCAGAACGTGAATTTATTAGTTTTTTTTTTACACAGTGATCACCACTTATCAAGGCCCGGAAGCCACTCAAGGATACGGGTTATTGCAAGTACATTAGGTTAGTGTGGAGATTTGATGAAGCGTTTACTTAAGGGGGCGGTTCATTAGGAATTTGTTAACGTTGGACTTGAACACATCCAAGTTGTAGTCCGGTGGGAAGCAGGCAGACGGAACAGAGTTCCACAGGCGTGCAGTTCTAAGAAAGAAGCTTTGTTCATGGAATCCGCGTTTTGATTTAGGCACTGATATAGTGGGGAAATTTTTCACAGTGGATTCAGCTAAACGGGTGTTTTTTGTAAAAGATTGGCGAGGGGGGGGCAGAGATTGGAGTTCAGACGAGCACCTGCCATGGAAATAACGATAAAACAAGGATAGGCTCGCAACGTCTCTTCTGTGGGAGAGAGGTTGCAGGGTAGAGAAAAAGTAATCCCCCACTAAGCCACGAAGTCTATTTTGTACTCTGTCAAGGCAGGATAGGCTGTTTTTAGCAGCTCCTGCCCAGATATGGCAACAGTATTACATCCTTGGACGTACTTGGCTTTTATATAGATAGAGAATTGCATCAGTAGTGATATATCTTCTGGAGCGGTAGAAGGATCCCACCATCTTTCCAGGGACCTTGGCAACAGACTTGATGTAGGTGTTCCATTTCAGATCAGGAGTAAAGGTCAAACCCAGAATCTTGTCAAAACACGGGGCCTCTCCCAGATGAGAGCCATCCATCACAATTGATGCTAGATGGGGATCAGAGCGTTGATGATGTAAGGATAAGAGTTGTGTTTTGGATGCATTAAAGGTAACCAGCCACATTTTCCCCCACTGAACCACGCGCTCGAGATCAGAGGAGAGAAAATCTGAGAGAACTTTGTCATTTACAGCCTTTGATGTGTTGCCGTAGATGGTCGTGTCATCAGCATAGATGTCAACGAATGATTTAAGTATGTGTTTATGGAGGTCATTGATGTAGATCAGGAAGAGAGTTGGGCCCAGGATTTACCCCTGAGGGACTCTAGCATTTATATTGCAGGCCTCCGATTTTTGTCCATCTACCACTACTCTTATGAGCCTATCGGAGAGAAATGATTTAATGATTGAGAAAACATTTCCAGTTATACCGTAGCTGGAAATCTTGTGAAGTAGACCCTTATGCCATACCTTGTCGAAGGCCTTTGATATGTCAAGAGCAATTGCCCTAGAAAGAAAGCCTTTGTCAAGATATTCACTAATCCTGTGGGATATAACCGTCAGCACATATGCGGTAGATCTTGCAGAGCGGAAACCATATTGTGTGTCACTAAGAAGGTTATTCCTGCTGAGGTGGTTGACTATTTCTCTATTTAATATGGATTCCAGCAACTTACTCATAACACACAGGAGACTTATTGGTCTGTACTGAGAGGGAGATGACATCACCTGAATTCTTAAATACAGGGCAAACTGATGAGGTCTTCCAGGGAGTCGGAAAGCACTTCTCCTTAAGGCAGCGCTTAAATAGTTTCGTAAGTATGGGAGTAAGTTCTGGTTTAAGCTTTTTTAACACTATAATTGGGATGCCATCAGTTGCTTTACTTGAATCTAGGTTCTTGATTAGCTTGGCGACCTCATGCACGGATATTTGTATGTTACCTAGCTTGTTCTGTGTTATAGGAGGAAATACGGGGAGTTGATGGCCTTCGTCGCATAGGGTAGAATCAGCTGCAAAGTTCTTTGTAAATAGTTTGGCCTTGTCTGACGCTGACGAGATGACCTCTAGTCCATTGATAATGGTTGGGATAGAACGCACACTTCTGTTCAGGATCCTATTTGTTATTTGCGAAAACTGGTGGGAACCAAGCAGCTGATCAGCTACCTTGGATTTAACAGACTGGGCATATAGCTCTCTTGCATTTTTTATTACTCTTTTACAGGTGAATTTATTCGACACAATATGATTAAACTAAAAAAAATAAATAAAATACTTACTTATCAAAGTATTCTTATCAAAAACACTTGTAAACGTTTTTTTTTTTTTCATGCTTTATTTCCATACTTTGGGGGCCAGGCGCGAACGCAGACCACACAATTTTAATGAACCACCGTTCTGCCTGATAAAACATACTCATTCCTTGTCCTCGATACATCTTCTATCATTATATGCAATCAGTTTTTTAAAATAGTCAACCATATAGGAGCCTATTCGTGATCATACACACACACACTCACACACACACACACACACAGACGTTCAGCTTTATATATATATATATATATATATATATATGTGTGTGTGTGTGTGTGTGTGTGTGTGTGTGTGTGTGTGTGTGTGTGTGTGTGTGTGTGTATAAAAAAGAATTCGAAAAATATAAGTTTATAACTTTTCTTTATTCGTTTTCTATTGGTGACATGCAGGAATAATGAAAAAAAATTTTTTTTAACTTTTTTTACGAGTACATATTTTCGACTGATCCTTCAGTCTTCATCGGGGTAGTGAAAGTGATGAGCGTGCACGGAGGAGGAGGAGGAGGAGGAGGAGGAGAAAGAAAGAGGAAGGAGGAGAAGGTATAGCTAATGAGAAGGCGGCACGTCAGTCTTAAATACATATACATATAAGTGCGCACATATACACATGCACACAATATATACGAGGGGCGTGCAATAAGTAATGCCCCTGACCCACTTCCAGTTGTCTGATCTAGCTGTAATTTAGCATGTGCAATGGCTTGTATCTCTGCGGGTTATGTGGCAAATTACAGCTGTGAACTAATAGTGGCTTCTGTTTTACAGGTGTTTGAACTGAGTTAGGTATGAAATGGAGCCTGTTGAATGTCGTGCAGTAATTCGGTTTTTTTATTTGAAGGACGCACACTACAGGAGCCTTTTGATGGAATGAAAGAAGCTTATGGTGATAATGCCCCATCATATGACCTTGTAAAACGCTGGCATCGTGAATTCAAACATGGCCGGATGTCTGTGGAAACAGCTCCCAGGCCTGGTCGCCCCCCTCCTGCCATTGATGAGGCATCTGTCCGTCAAGTTGAGGCTGCCATTTTGGAAGATCGACGCATTACTATTCGCCAAATAGACCAAGATGTCAAGATTAGTACAGGGTCTGTGGAAACTATCATTCATGACAATTTGCATATGCATAAGGTGTCTGTCAGATGGATTCCCAAGTTGCTCACACCATTCCAGAAGCGAGAACGCATCGAGTGCTCGAGGATGAATTTGAAGATGTGCCAAGAAGATGAGTCAAAGTTTTTCAAAAGACTGATTACACAGGATGAAACCTGAGCCCATCACTATGATCCAGAGACCAAAGCCCAGTCAATGCAGTGGAAGCACTTGGACTCACCACCTCCAAAGAATGCAAGGTTGCAGCCCTCCGCTGGCAAGATCATACTCACAGTCTTCTGGAACCAGGACGGAGTAGTGATGACAGATTTCCTGGCAATGGGTACCACAATTACAGGAGCCTATTATGCTTCAGTTTTGAGGAAATTAAGGGAAGCTATCAAAATCAAGAGGCGGGGCAATATCAGCAAAGGTACCCTCCTCCTGCAGGACAACGCTCCGGTCCACAACTCGCATGTCGCAAGATCAGAAGCACGGGCATGTGGTTATGAAATCCTCATCCATCCTCCCTACTCTCCTGATCTTGCGCCCTCTGACCTTCACCTCTTCCCAGCCATGAAGTTGTTTTGAAAGGAAAGCGTTTCCCAGATGATGCAGCCTTGATTTCTTAAGTCACGTCGTGGTTGGAAGACCAACCTGAGGTGTTCTACAAAAACGGTCTCCAGACCTGCATCAAACGATGGGAGAAATGCATAACTCTGGGTGGTTCTTATGTAGAGAAAGACTAATAACTGTGCCAAGTTTCGTTGCTCTGCTACTATGGGAAGTGGGTCAGGCGCATTACTTATTGCACGCCCCTCGTATAAACACATAAAAAATAAAAAAAATTAAAAATTAAAAAAAAATATATATATATGAAATTCTCGCATAAGTCTGAAGAATCCTAGAGTGGATGAAACGCGGAATATTCAATGTAGCTTAATCGCCATATATATTTCATAACTGACTAACTAGCTCTACTTACGTATTGAACACTGTTGAAGTAAATACTTAAAGAAACTCATTTGTTGAAAATCAGATGCTTTTTTTGAGTTCCAATCTGGACCGTATGAGGATTTTTTTCTCGAGCTTCGGTCAGATGCTTAACTTAGACAACATGCAGCATGTCTGAATTTGTGCAGCGAAACTACGTGGGGTGAAAGTGGGTGAAAAACTAAACCTCAGAATTTATTGGAAATATAGAAAAATAATGAGACTGCTTGTTCTTCCCCATGGACTAGCGGGAGTACCCGGCGTTGCCCGGTTTTTTGTAGGTGTGTGTGTTTGGAGGTGGGTAGGTCAAAAAAGAAAAATGTTTTGGTAGGAAAGTAGGCGCGAAAACAAATTGCCCGGGTGAAATATTAAAAAAAAAAAAGAACAAAAACAAAAAAAAACAACGAAAAAAGGGGGGAGGTAGGCTCGAAACCTTGAGTTTATTAGTCTCATTACATAGTATGACGCCACGAAGACACGGTCTTTAAAAGAGACGAAAATAAGCGTTTAAAAACCTAGGTGGTTTTCTAGATCAAATCTCACGCCATAGCTGCAGCAGCAGCAGGAGCAGTAGCAGAGAAAACAAATTCAGAGCGTGACTTTTGTTGTAATTGCAAGATAAAAGTGGCCAAAATAAAAGATATTTTCGACGTCGTTTCGTAAGTTAGATATTATGATCTCCGTAGCATATAAAAAGTTACAAGAATGAGCGAAGAAGCCGAGATGCAGCCGGAAAAAAAACCTTTGGCAGACATACAGAAAAAATGCACACACAAAATCACTAACACAAAAAAACACACATTTTGCCTTTTATATATATAGACGAGCGGGGGTACCCGGCGTTGCCTGGGTGTTTGGAGGTGTGTGTGCTCTTAAATAAAAAAGAAACCGGAGGGTAGGATCGAACCCGAAGCCCTGAGGCGAAGTTTGAAAATAAAATGTGAAAAAAAACGTGAACCGTTCGGCCAGCCAGAATGAGTTACTGAAAGATGTTTGAATTTATTTAAGTAAGAACCAAACTGACAGGTGCTCGCACGGAAGTCGTATAGCATTACGACGACGACGACGTAAGTAATAGCTATTCAGCAAATGAGGTCAATGACCAGGTTTGTTTGGTATAAGCGAAGTAAAAAAAGAAAATGTAAAAACGAACGTTAAAACTTAAGCGGGGGGGGTAATCAAAACATCGAAAAAGAACACAAAAAAACTAACGTAAGGCAAACGAACGATGTTAAATATAAAAATCGAAAAAAGAAAACAGAAAAACCAACGTTAAAACCAAAAAAAAAAAAACACGTGAAATAAGCCTGTTTCGATATAAAAATTTACAAAATCGGTGGGTACAAAGTAAAAAAAAAAAAACAGAAAAACGAACGTTAGGTGAAAAATGGCTTAAATAACACTGGTTCAATATTTAAATTTAAAATATCGAAAAAAAAAGACATTTCACACCACGATTCGAACCCAAAACGTTTAGATAACGAACCAATGTGCTAACCAACTGCGCTAACGCGACGTACAAGAAACTTAGTCAGTTCTTCAACTATTTAAACTAAATCAGGTCATGACGTCATCTGACGCATGCGTAGAACCGGTCGTCGTCACGAGGGGACGGTTTTTGTTGACCCCCCCTTGTCGAAAATTTTCGATTTCGGGATGAAAAAATTAACATTTTTGGCCAATTTTTCGATATTTTTTGAACGAAGGATGGAGCTTCAATATGCTACCGAGTTTGTGAATTTTCGTCCTGTCTATCGAAAGTTTTTAGAGATACACAAACACACATACAAACATACAAACATACATACGTACATACATACACACATTTTCGCTTTTATATATATATATATATATATATATATATATATATATATATATATATATATATATATATATAGATGGTCACGTGACACTCAATATTCCATATATGGGTTTTCGGAGTCATCATTTTTTGTTTTAAGTCATGCTGTGGCACTATTGACTTTGTAGCATAAAGCGCTGCGGTGTCTAAAGTGATTATTTTCGTTTCACATGTAGGTATTTAAAAATAATACATTGGCCTTATCTATAATGTAAATCTTATCTGTCTGTCTGTCTGTCTGTCTGTCTGTCTGTCTGTATGTATGTATGTATGTATGTATGCCTAAAACTTTCGACAGAGGCGACGGATTTTTACGAGATCGGTAGCGTTTTGAAGATCAACCCTTCGGACGACAAATATCAAAAAACTCGCCAAAAACATTAATTCCTTCACCCGCAACTGCGCACTTTTCGCCGATATTTTCGAAAGTCATCTCCTCTTTTCGATTGACTAGCCTTAATTTAAACCTACGTTACCCGGGTGTTTGGAGATGTGTGATGAACAAAAAAAAAAGTGGTAGTAGGCGGGCAGGCTCGAACCCGGGACACGGAGGCGGAAAAGAAAGTGAAGGTGTGTGTAAGGGCGTTGGTTGAGCAAAAAAATAAGAAAAAAGGAAAATTGCGAGCGCAAAAAAAGTGGTGGTAGGCAGGCAGGCTCGAACCCGTACCGCGAAGGAGGAAAAGAAAGTGAAAAAAAAACGTGCTACGTTAGCTGTTGCGCCCATCGCTAAACCGGAAGTTTTTGCGAGACATACATACATACATACATACATATATACATACATGAAAAAATTGGCTTCCTTCAGTCTTGACAGACTATGAATACCCACTGCAAGGGTGCCTGCGCGTGAAACGTTTGTGGCAAGAGTTGCGCAATCTATAACCACACCTCTCCTGAGTCGACATTGTTAAATACCAGTGACAAGTGGAGGTTCAGGACAACTGGAAACAATGCCGAGATAAGTGGAAAGCAAAGACAGCGCTTAGAATTTCCAAATGGTTACCCACCTGGTACTAGCCAGGCTAAACGTTTCTTAACTTCGGTGATCTGACGAGAATCGATGTGTCAACGTGATTATGTCGTATATATACTACATACATACATTACATTTAAACAGACAGGTGAGATATATATTATAGATTATTTTGAACCTAATATATAGTAATGATTTAAAATGTTAAGAAAAAAAATGACTCGTGCGCCACCACCGAGAATCGAAACCAAAATGTTTAACTTACGATTACATTTCTTCTTTGACGTTAATGCCTTATCTATGCGGACACGTTTGCTGCAAGGCTAAAAATTAAAACATGAACCAGTAAGTATTACGTTACGCATGCATATTCGTAATGCCGTTATTTGACCTTTACCTGGCAAATTCCATTTTTTTTTCACACTTTTGCAACGATTTCTCCCGGCTAAAACACAAATATTATATAAAGTTTTACATGGGTTTGAATACCCTATATATTAAGTTTTATGTCTGTATACCAAGAATTGACAGAGGAGTTTGGTAGGCAAAATCTTTTTCATAAATATATATATGCATACATTAATATGAAAGAAAGAGGTTTGCGTTTACTATAGCCTTTTTACGCAAATATTCCGATCCGATGCCTCTGTTCAGTCTCGAAAGACAAAGAATAACCCATGTAGGGGCAGTAGCGCGTGTAATTGTAAGGCAAGGGTTGCGCAATCTCCAACCACACCTGAATCGGCACTGTTTGAGTCCAGTGGCAAGGAGAAGTCCATGGACGACTGGGAACAATGCCGAAATAAGCAGAGAGCACATATACACCTGTAAGTCACAAATTGTCACCCATTTAGTACTGACTAGGTTCAACGTTGCTTAACTTGGGTGATCTAGCGGGAACCGGTGTGTCAACGTGATTATGCCGTATATATTATGCAAGAATAAATCATATAGAATATCTGCATGAATATAAATTACACGTAGTAGTTAACTAAACATGATCATCCCAAAAGAATACCGAAAAAACTAACAAGGAATTAATTTAAATGAATTTTTAAATGCAAATTAGCTAGATCTTTTGCAGATGATGCAATTTTCTGACCCATTTATAACAAAGATGTATTTTATTTTTAAATAAATATAAAAAGGGGGGGGTAATATGAATACAAATACACACAAAAAATGTTTCAGGGGGTGTATATATATATATATATATATATATATATATATATATATATATATATATAAAGATAGTTCAAAATAAACTTGGTAGCCTCGTAGGAGATGTCCCTTTCTCTTCCCTGCAACCTCTATGTCACAGAAGAGATGTTGCGAGTTTGTCTCTCCTGTATTGTTATTTTTATGGAAAGTGTTCGACTGAGTTTCAATCTATTGTCCCCCTCGCCAAACTTTCACAAGAAACAATCGTCTAACTGAAAACACCATCAATAATTTCCCCCACTCTTTATCTGTGCCTAAACATAACCGTAGATTCCATGAATAAAGCTTCTTTCTTAGAACTGCACGCCTGTGGAACTGTCTTCCGTTTTCTTGCTTTCCAGCTGACTAGAATATGGTTGTCTTCAAGTCTAACCTAAACAAGTTCTTGATGAGCGATTCCACTTGTTAACAAATTTACCGAATTTCCATTACTAACGATTACTATATTGTCCAATTTCTACTGTACACTCTTTAACCCTTATCCTCGAGTGGCCTCATGACCTTGATATAATGTGATGCCTATGTAATAAAAAAGAAATGTATACTTCTAATGTATATGTTTAATTTTTTTTTCAAATTGCTACAATTAATTAAGCTTAACAAAACATTAATTTACATTTTCAAAGCATATGCACCAAACAACTCATTATACAGACTATCACGCCGCCCGTTGCGAAAATCAAACAGTATGTGAAAAATGTAGAAAGTAGACACGTTATTTATTCATATATACAAAAAGAAAGAAACAACATATACTTCATTTAGTCCGCCTTTTATTCCTCTATAATTTCATCTATTCATATTTGGCTTTTATGTATCCTAGTGTTCACGTCAATTTTAAAAATTAACTTTCGCAGCAAGAAATGAGCTTAAAACCAGCTTAAAATATCCACTTTTTAGGAAACAAAGCATCTCTAATCCTAATTGTTGTTGTTCAAGGTTGTGCAACGTAACATTTAATTCATGTGCCTCGACCTTCTGTTAGTGATCGTCAGGAACTCATTAATCCCCGTCTTTCTGGTTTATTAGGAAATTAGCCGCAGATGAGAAAACGGTACGAATGACTCTGCAAAAGTACCAAAACACCTGCAGTATTCGTGATGCCCCTAAATCTGGTCGTCCTAGAGTTACTTCTTACATGAAAAACAATGCTATCAAGATAAGCAGCCTCAGAAACAGACTCCTCAAATCCAACAACAGTGTAATCTTGTTAAAAAGTGCTCTCTTTCTACAGTTAAGAACAGATTGAAAGAATTTATTTTGCGAGGCTGTGTTGTAAGACGCAAATCAATGCTTTCTGTAAAGAAAGCATTACCTTAATGCCGATTTAGAAATCATTATTTTCTTCATCAATTATGCTTCCTATAAGGAATTAAATAAATAGACTAGCAGGGCTCCTTCCGTTGTCCGGTCGTAAAATACGCTTAAATATGATATTTTAATTTATGCAAATTTCGTATTTATTATTATAGAGCCAGTTCTCTATTATTATTATTATTATTATTATTATTATTATTATTATTATTATTATATTGTACCTAATAGTAGTGATTTCAAAAGTTTTAAAATATATATATATATCTTGGGTGCCATAAGTTAGAATCGAAACCAAATAATTTAGAGCTCCAGCGTCATTCATTGCCGTCTGAGCCAACAACAGATGGGTCAGAAATCTTTAGAAATGACTCGACTTCAACGTATAAATGTATATTTGCGCATGCAGAGAAATAACGTGTTTAGTTCCATTGTGTCTGCAAAGTTCCATTATTTTTAATTTTGACCACTTAGCAGCTATTTTTACCGGCCAAAGCAACAAATTTGTTCCACATGCCCAAGTGCTCTATATATCAAGTTTCAAATTTGTAGACCAAAATTTGACTGAGACCGTTCCGCACAAAAACAGACCAGGTCACTTAGATAGATAGATAGATAGATAGATAGATAGATAGATAGATAGATAGATAGATAGATAGATTAAACAGCTTTTAACTCCTTCCAGCTAGACTCAACTAGACTTTGAACCCTTGATTGTGCAAGTGTTGCAAGTTTAGATGTTTGTGTGTAAAAATAAGTTTTAAAATATAAATTTACGCGTGAGGTTAATTTATCTTACGAAAATCGCCCCAGGCAAGGCATGAAGCTACTTGACATAAAGAGCAAACGAGAACGAAATATGGTTATTTCAAAGATAACAAATGTATGTTGTCATCAGACGAAGCTATAGGTAGAAGAAAAATAGTTTGTAGGAAGAGAATAGTACAGGAATATTTCTACAGTTTTACACTTCTTGGAAAGAAGCTACTGGAATATGAAGCAGTATTACAATGACTTACCAAAGCAGTAAATTGATGAAGACCATTAGACCAACGAGTTAAACGAGCTGAAACAAAGGAAGAAGGGAATAAATCATATGTAACGTGGTCGTCAACGTCACAAAGGAACAAAAAAATAAAAGATAATAGGAAAAAAAAAAAATCCAACTCGTAGTTTTTTAAAGTGCAAATGAAATGCATTTATTCGTGAGTTTTCCCAAAGAACGCATTTCACTATTTATTTATAGATATATTTATTTTTTATATATATTCATTTTTATATATATTTATTTAATATATATATTTATTTTATATATATATTTATTTATATATATATTTATTTTTTATACATATTTATTTTTATATATATTTATTTTATATATATAGTTATTTTTTATATATATTTATTTTACATATATTTATTTTATATATATATTTATTTTTTATATATATTTATTTTATATATATTTATTTTTTATATATATTTATTTTTATATATATTTATTTTATATATATATATATTTATTTTTATATATGTATTATTTTTATATATTTATTTTTATATATATATGTATTTATATATATATATATATTCATTTTATATATATTTTTGTATATATATATATATATTTATATTTATTTATTTTTTATCTTTTATTTTTATACATATTCATTTTTATATATTTATTTTTATATATTAATTTTCATATATATTTATTTTATATTTATTGTTATATCTATTTATTTTATACATATTCATTTTTATATATTTATTTTTTATATATTAATTTTTATGTATATTTATTTTATATTATGCATTTTATATATATTATTTTTATATTTATTTATTTGATATATATTTATTTTATATATATATTTATTTTTATATATATATTTATTTATTTATATTTATTGATTTTATATATATTTATTGTTATACATATTTATTTTATATATATTTATTTATTTTATATATATTTAGTTTATATATATATATATTTATATTTATTTATATATATTTATTTTTGTATTAAATTATTTTATATATATTAATTTTTATTTGTATTTATTTTGTATTTATTTATTTTTATATATATTTATTTGATATTTATTTTTGTATATATTTATTTTATATATATTTATTTTTATATATATTATATATATATATACATATATACATATATATAGAGAGAGAGAGCGCGCGAGAGAGAGAGTCATGCAGAGTGGAACATTCTAGAATTTTCAAAAATGGAACACCTCAGATTTGGAACCTTCTAGAGGCCTCGAAAAACAGAACACTTTTCTATTCCATTTTTAGTTCTCTCCAGTGACGCTTAAAAAGAATATGTTTATTTTGTAACGGTAATGTAATGTATTTTGATTGTAAACATTATTATATATTATTATATATTATATATACTTAAGTTTATATGATATATTTTATATCATGATATATTATAATACTAATTTTATATTATTATTTATCCATACATATATTTATGTTTATATTAATTTATATTTTATATTATCATTATTTATGTAGGAAATGGTAATTTCTTCATATTTTAACAGGAACACTGGTTCTCATGATGCAAGGTATCTACAAAATATCCTTGATCGAGAAGAAAATATGACAGGAACGAAGAAAATTCGAAAGTGAGCTAGCAAGAAAAAAGATGCGAACAATGTACTCACCGGCTTCTTCTTCTTCTTCTTCTTCTTCTTCTTCTTCCTTCCCTCTTTTGCTACTGTATTTTTTCCTGGTAACATTTTTTTTCTTTTTTTCTTCATTTGATCATTTTTTTTTTTATATATATATAAAATGCCTGGTCGCGGCATCCAAGACAAATATACAATGCAACGTATGTACCGTCATAGAAACAAACAAACAAAAATAAATAGGAATAAAATCTGACTCGGCATTTTTTTAAGGTACAAATGAAATACATTTATTCGTGGTTCTTTCAAAATAACGCATTTCATTATTTTTCCAAAATCTCTTCGCACACATGTGTACTTCTTTTTTAAGTCTCTGTCGCTGCCAACCCTTCGTCCGCGCGATCTAGCGCTTTTTCCCCCTCGACTTTCACACGTTTATCTTCCCCGGTTAGCATTTTGTTTCTCTTTAGACCAAGTGGAGTATTTCTCTCTCTTTTTCTTGTGACACAAGTTCGTGCACACTTGCTAATTTGCATACGTGCTTTAACGGCTGCTGCTTCTAATATTTTCGCTTGGCTTTTTCGCTGCTGAACATGATTTTTTTCACACGCGCCCATATGCGCTCTGTTGCACACAGAATTTGGAAGAATATATGCCATAATAATATTTATAGAAAATACTGAAACTAGCAACATCACGTCTGTGGTTGCAGAGAAGAAAAGGAGTGCAGGGGTCGATTAGATTGCTGATATTTTTTTTTGTATCTTATCAAGAAGCCTCAAATGGAATAGAGCTTCACCAATCTAAATACGACAACAGTGCTAGTAGATTTGCAGATAGTTTAAGATGGAATTTCATTGAAGTTTATTAGAGATCAAGTTTGATGTGAACTTGCATCCCGAGGGGAAATTTGTCCGGTTTTTTAGACAATAGGTTTAGAGTCGGTTGACTCCATCATTGTTTTATGGGTAGGCCATCGTATTCGAAGAAGACTCTTCGTTTTGGCCCTTCATCTGTGTTTTCGGAGGTGGCTGCACAACTAAAGATTGGAAGCACAGGATCTTTTTTTATACACAAGAATACCACTTATCAAGGCCAGGATGCTACTCGAGGATAAGGGTTAATGGTCTGCCAGAGTAGAGGCACCGAAATTCCGTAGTTTGTATCATTGTTGTTGATGCTGTGTGGTGTTGATTTCTGGCAGTAATAAACTTCTGGCGGCAAGCATTCTCAAAGGTGACAGTAGCTTTGTGGACGGTGACTCGCCAGTTTGATCGATCACTGGCATAGTTTTTCAATTCTTTTTTGTAGATTGCTCTTGATTGTGTCCTTGTATCGTTTTTTTTTTTCCTTCTTTCCTTTATGAAGTTCTCCGCACAACAAGTGCATTGGCATGCAGCATTCTTTCATACGGATTACATGATCTACTCATTGCAGTTGGAGCCTGATGAGCGTACACTCTATGTTTGATGATTTGGCTGGATCTAGGATATCAAGATTAGTAATACGGATCCTGCCAGCGAATTCCAAGGATCTAACGTAGAATACACGTGTGGAATTTCTACGATTTTTTATATGTTTATATTCCAGCGTCCAAGTCTCACATCCATAGAGGAGGGAAGGGAGACTACTGCATTTACACTTTCAGTTTTGTATTCAAACATGTTATGATAACTGAGAATTTTGTGTTGAAGTCTTCCTAAAGCCCAGCTTCATAATGATAACCTAACAGATACGGCTTTTGTTGCAAGGCCAGCAATAACCAAAGTCTTTCTAATACCTCTTCTGGTCATGAGAACGTGGTGCAATATGGAATAAGGTGGCTGGTTACTTCTAAAACCAGGCTTCTCTCTTTTCGTCATAATCCATCTGACACCCATCAGGCCCCAACTGAAATTAATGGCTTTGTGTTGAGGAAGCATCATATCTTGACAAGTTTCTTGGTTTGACCTTCACTCCTGATCTGAAATGGAACATTAAATCTGTTGCCAAGATTGATAGAAAAAATAGTTGGATCACTCTACTGCTCAAGAAGGTATCTCACTGCCAATTCAATCCTCTATTTGTATAAGATCTAAGTACGCCCTAAAATGGAGTACTGCTACTACATCTGGGCAGGTGGAAGATCAGTCCTTCACGGCTGAGACAATTTTTTTTTATTTTTGTACCTTTTCTCCAGGTTAAAAAACGACCCTGGTGTTTACTTAGAACTTCTATCGAGTCATGGCTTGCGCAAAGAGAGCATGTTACCTCTATAACGTAAATAAAGGGATCCGTTCGAAATTCCGTCTAAATTGCCGAGTTTGACAGAAACATTTTCAAGTTCGACAATACACAACTGAAGAAGGTCGGAGATTGCATCGACCGAAAGGTCGTGAAAAATGACACTCAAGCTGAGAACAGTATCCGATGTGTCCAAAACCGCGAATAACCAATCCTTATCTAAAAAATTCAGAAACGAAATACCAAGAAACATATGCTACAATACTGCAAACGTTTTAGCGGTAAGGTAGAGTTTTAGTTGAACACTCGAAGAATATTTAAACAACAAGACGACACACTGTATGTGTCCTAGTGTTAGACATGTTATTAAGTGGCTGACCAATTTTTATGATTTTAGGTTCAAATGAACAGTACAAAAGAAATTAGAATACACCCTACTAAAGTCTAATGATCACAGTTGGTGAATTTCAAAAATGCAGTTTGGACGTGAGGAGATATGCAATGAAATTCTTTTTAAAACTTGGGAAAATGCCACAGGAACGTATAGAATGCTTTAGACTGATTTTGGATCATCTTGCATGAATCGGACATCAGTTTTTAGGTGGTAAAGAAGATTCAAGGAAGGATGGAGCTATGATGAGAAGTGTGGAAAGATTAAGGAAGTCAGAACACCAGAGTTGATTGGCCAAATAAAGAATTTCATGGATAAGGACCGGCGTGTGTCTATAGTTTTATTCACAATTTTCCTCTTTCCATCACAGGAAAGTTTAGCCTTGTCGGCTTCCTTAACAAACTTCAGCCTCTCAGCTGCTCTTTTACTATCGTTATCAGCAGGAATGGTAGCATTTTCACAAGTAGTAGTAGTAGTAGTAGTAGTAGTAGTAGTAGTAGTAGTAGTAACGATGTCAGTAGTCGCAAGGTTACATTCTCGTACCTTTCCCGTGCTATCTAAATGACTTTCTTTCCTTTCACCATTACCGCTCCAACTGCTTTCACTAAACTCATTGCTACATCTGTCGTCGTCGTCGTCGTCGTCGTTATGGGCTAACTTATTCTCAACTGAAGCTTCCACCGTTGTATAGCCGGGGGTTTCATATTAAGAGATAGGATGGGTACATATATACATATATTTCTTCTTATAACACAATTTTCAATTTATTCTTGTTGAATAAAAGTTGTCACGGGCACCAAATCGTTAAATGTTGCATAATGTTGGGGTCATATTTAAGATGACGTGGACATATAACATAATACAAGATAGATGACGATGAGAGGGAGAGAGAAGAGAGGGGAATTTATACAGTTCGGTGAGGTTTCTTCTTAACACATATAGCGAGGAGAGGGTGATCAGTTCTTTTAACACAGGAGGGGAGAGTCATTCATGATGGAGAGGGGGACACATTAACTTGGATGAGTTATGCAATGTTTATTAATAACGATGAGGGAGACAACTTTTGCTGTTGAATGACGACATGACACAGTTTTACAAAAAATATGAATATTTTCTCGCTTTCTACATTAGACTCATCTTTAAAATCTCCTTCTTTGACTCCATTCTCATAACTGCTACCGTCCTCATCATTTTCATCATTTCAGGTGTATTTTTATCATCATCACGTTCAACGATGTCGTCATCACTATAACTTAACTTATTCGGATTGACTTCTTTATTAACAGATCGACCGGTCGAATGATGATGACGTCAAGGAATTCAAAACCGTTTCTACATGATTAAACGTTCTACCCCTTCGCTTCTAAAGGGGGCCCTCCTCATGTCAGCTCTGTCCGGCTGACTGTGCTGACTTCGATCCGGACTCGACTGCCCGACTTCCCGACTGCCCCTGATATTCGACTGACTAGCTCCTATATTGAGAGATTCCCTTTCTGCTATGACGTCATGTATGGCTTCAAAACGTGATCGACTCACGTGGCCTAAACATACGTGGTTCGGCACGTGTTCCCAAACCATTTCTGCAGACAAAGAATTCTCAGTAACCTATTTTTCAACCTAACCTATTTTCAATATATTTCTAAATTGCGTTGTTCATTATTTTCTAGCTGGCCTTATTTTAATTCAGTTTTCATAAAAAGAATTGAACAATCAAAATTCCTTTTTACATATCGAAACTATTTTATGTGAAACTGAACAATGCGAAATTCCATTTCTGAACCTTGCTTACAAAGTTCAAATCTCGGTAAATCCTAATCTCATTTTCATTTATCTAATGTTTTGCTTACAAGAAAAGGGAAACCTTTTCTTGTAACAGTTAGTTGGAAAGCAGCCCCAAGTCATTGTTTCATGGGCGGGTATATTTTGGAAAAAAAAAACTTTTCACATGGAAATTGTGCCTAGTTCTGGGTACATAGGAGTAAGTGAATATAAATACGATTATGTGTTCTTTGGAATTTTCTCATCTATTTTCAACTTCTTTAACTCATTGGTCTTATGGTTTAGATATCTCATTGTAATACAGCTTACAAGAAAAGGGGCTTCTTGTAACACCACTGCAGCTATGAATATTTGACTCATCTTTAAAATTTCCTTCTTTGACTCCATTCTCATAACTGCTACCATCCTCATCATTTTCATCATCTCAGGTGTATTTTTATCATCATCACATTCAACGATGTCGTCATCACTATAACTTAACTTATTCGGATAACTGTCATCCTTCATTTTGGCATCTATGCCTGGCCAGGATGAGCAAACTGCCACATCTGTTTTACTCATTCTTCGTATCTACCCTACGCTCAATAATACACTTGTGGGATTCTTCCCAACTTTTAGATAATGCTAAGATATTAATTGTTGTCCTTAATTTAATTGGGTTGTAGGCTATTTCAGGGTTAGGAGAAACTAGTTGAGGTGGGGAATTCGTATGATTATTAGTGAACATTAAAACATAAGTATTAATATTATTTTTTTTATTATTTTTATTTATTATTTTCATTATTTTATTTATTATTTTTATTATTATTATTTATTATTTTTATTATTTTTATTTATTACATTTTATTATGATTATTTATTATTTTTATTATTTTTATTTATTATTTTTTATTATTTTTATTTATTCCATTTTATTATTATTTATTATTTTTTATGATTTTTATTTATTTTTTATTATTATTATTATTTATCATTTTTTTAATTATTTTTATTTGTTATTTTTTATTATTATTATTTATTATTTGTTATTACTTTTATTTATTATTTTTTATTATTATTATTTATTATTTTTATTAGTATTCATAATTATTATTTACTTATTTTTTATTAAAGTTATTTATTTATGATTTAGAAGATAAAGGGTGTATTCTAATCTAAATAATTTTCAAAGGTTTTTCAAAGAATTGTAAAAATCCACCTAAGGTGACCTGTAATCTCTTTAGTTTGGCCGTATTTTATAAAAGCTTATAGTGTTTTTTAGGAACTTAATTTATTTATCTTAATTTAAGACTATTTATTCATTTTGAATACCACGTGCTGTTAATTCCTGATTAATTTTGTGCTTGAATTGTTTGTAAAATTTACATTTCTGATTGAACTTTTGTATTAACAATATCGCCTGAATAGGTCTCTAGATATTGTTACTGGCTGAAATATGCTCATGAATGTGTAGCGAGATGTTAATGCCTGCATAAAAGAAATAAAAAGTATATCTTTCCATAATGGTCTTCTATTATTTCGTCTACTTCTTTGGTAGCATTCGCTTGTCTCATTTTAATACTAGCTTTTTCTGTCTCTGTACGATTTTTTTTTCTTCCGCCGTCGGTACAAATTCTAATATAGCTTTGTCGAATACATTATTTGCATCTAAACATATCGTCACTATTCTTTCTGTGTCTTCCTCGTGCTTGTTGCGACATCTGACCTATAACGTTTTCCTACTACCAAAAATGTCGTCTTTCTTCAAACTACGAAGTCCCTCGAACGTGGGAGATTCTATGAAACTATCTACTGTCCTAACGTTTCTATTTTGACTTTCGAGATACTCAGCTACAATACACGGTCTTGCAATAATCTTGGCTTTTTGGTCAAGAAACTTTTGACTTTGTTTAGTTCTGGAGTGACAAGGATGACCAACGATCCCCACAATCCCCCCTTTTGAGTTGGCCATGTGCCTAAGTTTTTTGTTCATCGTTGATTTTGACTGTATTTTTTAACATGAATAAAAGATTTAATATCTCAAAGTGTAGTATCTGTTCCGGCAGATACTGCAAGCAAAGACTATATGTGGGGTTTCCCCCACATATAAGACCTTGGTCAATGTAGGGGCAACCCTTCATACCAATTGTCACTATCCAGCTCCCCTACTCCCCAGTTGGTCCCCATTTCCCCTTCACTCCTCACTTTAAAAATCGGCCTTGTGCCTAATTTGCTCAGTGGGGGAGCAAATAAATACCTCAAAGTGTAGTATCTGTTCTTCAGATGCTGCACTTCAATTTCTTGTTCTCTTTCGGTGGAGGATCAGTCCTTCACGACTGAGACAATTTTTTATTTTTGTACCTTTTCTCCACGTTTCTAACTCTGTCCCGTGGGAAGTCATAGTAAATAGGTACAATTTAACTGTGCTCTACGAAGAACAGGTCTAACATTTCGTCCGTAATGTCTTCCTGTCGCTATAATATCATCTTTAGGTAATTTTGAAGGCCTTCGCACGTAGGCGACGTTATGAACTCTTCTACCTTAGACATTTTTCAACCCCCTGACCCTACAAACTTCGTTATTTCTCGCTTGTGTTATTCTGTCTCACTTACAAACAAATATTTATGACTCAGAGCCCCCAGTAAGGGTTTAACTCATAACTTGGTTCAAAATTCCCGGACGTGAGCACCATTTGTCACACACGCGCCCGCCGTCTCTCCAAACGTGCGGGGGTATGTGTAACAATATATATATATATATATATATATATATATATATATATATATATATATATATATATATATATATATATATATATATATAATATATATATATATATATATATAATATATATATATATATATATATATATATATTATTACCGTATCTTTCTGTTAAGTTACATTATTGTTTCGGCTACTCGGCCGTTTTTTTTGGGGGGGGGAGCGTCTGTAGCGTCCTCATACTTTTACAGAAAAGTCAGAGGACGCTACAGACGGCCAAAAAAAACGGCCGAGTAGCCGAAACAATAATGTAACTTAACAGAAAGATACGGTAATAAAAAATAAAACGCATATTTGCTCTACAACAGTATTGAGAACTTTCTTCAGTTTTTATTAATTACCATCTCCACTAATATATATATATATATATATATATATATATATATATATATATTCATAAGTTTTGTTTCGGTTTCAATTCAAGCTGATGCACCCAAGTAATATGGATGTATTGTTTCATTTTTGAAATCGCAACTTTATAACATATAAAAATCGATAGAACATTAACTCTATAATAATATATACGAAATCTGCAAGAATTAAAATATATTTAAGCGTACTTACGACCGGACTACGCCAGGCGTCTCTGTTAGCTTAAATAAATACTTTTGAAGTTTTAACCAAGCAGCTACAAGATCGAAGTGTGGTGTCTGTTCTTCAGGTGCTGCACTTCTGTTTCTTGTTCTCTTTCGGTGGAGGAGAGGTCCTTCACGACTGAGACAATTTTTATTTTTGTACCTTTTCTCCACGTTAAAAAACGACCCTGGTGTCTAACTCTGTCCCGTGGGGAGGCATAGTAAATAGGTACAATAATATCAGAGCGTCTCCATTTACGCTGAACATCTACAGAATGCCAACTACATATGAATTAGTTCTTTATGGAATTTCCACAGGTCCCGCTAGTTTTTCAATCTATTATGCTTAAGTTTGAAATATTATTTTAGTTCCGGGTCATGCTCAAGTTTAAAATAGAATTTTTCTTGGGCTGTCGCATTTACGTTTTGACGAACATTTTTATATGTCTGATACAATTAAAGTTGAAAGATAATTTACGTTGGTCTGTCACACTCAAGGTTGAAATTTCGTAACCTAGTAGGTGATGCCCTTTTCTCTTCTCTGCAACCTCTTTCCTACAAAAGAGACGTTGTGAGCTTTTTCCCCCGTTCTATCGTGATTTGCATTACAAATGCTCGTCTGAGCTCTAATCTATGGTCCCTCTCCTTTCCAATCTTTCACAAAAAACTCGTCTAACCAAAACCACTATGAATAAATTTCTTCACTCTCAATGGTTGCTCAAACCTGAACGTGGATTCTTTCTTAGAACTTACCGCTTATGGAACTCTGTTCCGCAAGTCTACTTTCCAGTTGACTACAATATTGTTGACTACAATATCAAACTGACTACAATAATCAGCCGTTTCCGATTATTACCGTTATCTGCCGGACACACCCGAGTAAATTTGTGGAAATCGCGGATCGATAAATGCAGTCCAACGTAAACAAGTTCTTGTGGAACTGTCCCCTTTAAATAATCTAATCATACCAAATTTCCACTACTAAAGGTTACTACACATTTGCCCCAATGACTACCGAACACACATTAACCCTAATCTTTTAGTGACCTCCGGGACTTGATAAATGGTGACCCCTTTGTAAAAAAAAAAAAAAAAAGATTTACGTTAGTCTGTCACGTTTAGATTTAAAATATAATTTTCGTGTGTCTGTCACATTTAAGTTCTGAAATATAATTTTATTGGTCTGTCATATTTAACCAAATTACCACCAAACTGTGCTTTTAAGTCACTTTTCAAGGCCTGTATAAAAATATTTTTTACTGCCATGGCTTGTCAACACAACTTGTCTTCAAAATACAGGGCTATGCATGGTTCAACAAGTGAATGAGGAGTTTGTTTATGTTCGTGCGTCAGTTGCATGCTAACTTTTTTTTTCTTTACATAGGCGTCACCAGTTATCAAGGCCGAGAGGCCACTCAAGGATAAGGGTTAAAGAGTGTACAGTAATCAAAAGGACAATATAGTAATCGATAGTAATGGAAGTTCGGTAAATTTGTTAACTTAAGTGTAACGGCTCATCAGAAACTTGTTTACTTTGGACTTGAAGACAACCATATTGTAGTCAGCTGGAAAGCAGGAAAACGGAAGGCAATTCCACAGGCGTGCAGTTCTAAGAAAGAAGCTTTGTTCATGGAATCTACGTTTAGGTTTAGGCACAGATAAAGAATGGGGGTGGGGGGATTATTGATAGTGTTTTCAGCTAAACGCGTGAAAGTTTGGCGAGGGGGAACCATAGATTGAAGCTCAGTCGAGCACTTTGCATGAAAATAACGATAAAGCAGAGACAAGCTTGAAACATCTCTTCTGTGAGATAGAGGTTGCAGCGAAGAGAAAAGGATATCTCCTACTTCTGTCACGTGTGCGTCTCATGAAAAAAAATGTATTTATTGCATAAAATTAAATTCTGGTGGTAAAGGGTTAACTTTCAACAATTTTTGTCTGTGGAGGTGTCTCAAACATAATTTCTGTAAAATCAAACGCAAGACGATTCCTGAACAGAAGAGAGTCATTCCAGCCCAAATTGGGGCGGTACAAATAGAAAATTATGTCATAATTATTGACAATGTTTCAGGTCATATGCAGGAGAGTGCGTATTATCGAATGATTAAACAAAATCTGTTATGGTTCTGAATTTTTGAGATGCGGATTGATTATTTGTATTTGAAGTCAGAAGACTACTGTTCTCACCTTGAATGTTATTTGCACAACGTTGCGACCAATGTAATCTCCGACCTTCTTCAAGTGTATTTTGTGGAACTCTGTAATCTGCACAGAATTTTGAACAGAACTCTTTATTTAATCTACAGAGGTAGCATCGTGGCCTTCGTTATAAAGATGGCCGGCCAGCTGAAAAAATGACGTCATCGCCGAGGTCCCAACAAGCAAGATATGTGGAACTCTTAGACTGTCAATAATCAACAGTAATTTTTACAGACAGCGTTACAAAACTTCAAAATTGGATTGAAATAAAGAAAGAACACGATGATTTATACTGAAACTCATCTAATATTAATAATAATAAAAATAATAAAAAAAAACACAAGTTATTTGTTTAAGTATTATAAGCAATTAGATATTTCGTTGTATTATAGATTTTAAAGATTAGAATGCGTTCTTCAATTACTCATAAATTACATTTTTAAAAAGTGAAGGAACACGATTTGATTTGAAATAAACTTGAAGTTTATTTAATATAATTAAATGAAAATTATGCATGTAAGATTATGAATATTTGAAGCAGAACACAAGCAAAACATTTGAAATATTAAAATTAAACTATTTTTTTAATCAAATGAACAATATTTTTTAAATCAAAATGAATATTTTTTTAATCAAAATGAACAATATTTTTTTTAAATCAAAATGAATATTTTTTAATCAAAATGAATATTTTTTAATCAAAATGAACCACAATATTTTTAAATGAAAATGAACCACAATATTTTTTCAAAATCAAAAACAATATTTTTAATAAATTCATGAAATATTGCAGAGTAAAAAAATAATTAACCTAAAGAAAAAATCATGTTTCTTATTTAAGATTATTTCACCACATAACAAAAATAACATGCAAAATCATTTTTTTATATCCATATTTTCAGTTTGTTAAAATACGTGGGTTTGTATTACTGTAAACATAGATTCGAAAAAGTTGTCAAAAAAAAACAAATATATAACAAATGAATGTTATCAAAGGCAAGATAAGTTACTTTTCTACCAAACTGGATATATTTTTTGTGTTTTTATTCAACGTAACATGTTTATTCAGCTCGAAAACCATACAGTGTTTACCGATGTATTGGAAAATTCAAGATGGCGTCTGACTCCCTCTTTAACACGGTAAGTTTGAGAAAAGGTGTTATAAATAAAAAACTGGTTAAAATACTGTTAAAAACTCGCTCAATATATGTTACCGTGACATAGCTTGACATATATTTTTTCTATTTTTTTTTTATTTATAACACCTTGTTTTTCGAGCTGAATAAACATGTTACATTGAATAAAAACACGAAAAATATATCTAGTTTGGTAGAAAAGTAACTTATCTTGCCTTTGATAGCATTTATTTGTCATATATTTGTTTTTTGACAACTTTTTCGAATCTGTGTACAGTAATACAAACCCGAAATGAACGCGTGTTCTTTTTTTTTTACTTTTAAGTTTCATATATATATATATATATATATATATATATATATATATATATATATATATACATATATATAAGTATTTTAAAATTTTATCTTTCTAGCTTTAAAAAAAAGTTTTAAAATGTTATCAGCCGGCATAATTTATTTTTAAATATTGAAAATTTCAGGAAAATTAATTTTTGCTAGATTTTTAAAACATGTGTCAACAGCTTAAAAAAATCGTCTCTTCAAAAGAGTCGATGTTGTCTCGCATTTTCATTAGTTTTGTATGCTGTAAAAAAATTTTTTTAATATTAGCAATTTATTTGAAGCTTCTTCTTTTGAATGGTAGAAAACTTAGGATGATAATATTGAATTAAATTATAGTTACATCGTGTTAAATACAGGGGGGAGCACGTTAAAACTTACTTTGCTGAATGGAGATATCCACGAGTGACTACCGGTGTTTACCGGTGTCAAGAAGCAACTAATGGACTACCCGTGATGACGTCAGCAGATTAAATTATTTTTGCCCACCGGCCATCTTGTCTTTTAAGACGGTCTTGGTAGCATGCTCTCGTTCTGTCAGCCATGACTACGTAGAAACCTTAATTTTTAATAGTACTCTTAATATCACCTACACTACCTTCAACCTCCAAAAGAGTGTCACTGAGAATTTAATTACCTAGTACTTTATCCGTTACGCAACGTTTGATAGAAAGATTCCTGAGTTTGACCAGATACACCTGAAGAAGGTCGGAGGTTACATTAAGTTGACTTAACGAAGTACTTAAAAAAATCAAATCTGGCGTTGATTTGGGGGGGGTATTAATTCCAGGTTTAAAGAGTAGTAAAAAAGAAAAGAAAAATGGCTTACCCTAACCCTAACCCTAACCCTAACCCTAGCCTTAATCCTAAATAGTGAAGAAATGATAAAACAAAATCGGTTGACAGGAATTTTGTGGCGCAGTGGATAAAGACATTGAGTTTCTACGGTTTCAGGAGAGCATTGTCTGAAGATATCGGTTTCAATCGTACCCAAAGCAGGCGAGAGGATTAGTTGGCCAAAAAACGGGAGACAGCAACAACTATGGAAGGCAGTAATTCATGAAGATACAAAACTAAGCATTCCTATCTCGTCATAGTTAATCACCTGGAGAAGGCCAGAGAATGAGTTGGCCGAAACATGGTGAAGCAATAACAACCTATGAAGATTAGAATTACAGTCCGCAAAAAAGAATAAATACATAACTGAAACTTCCAGGAATGATTTAGTTTAAATCGAGCAAATTTCAAGAAATTTGTTGGACTTATATAAAATTTAGCAAGTTTTTTTTTATATTGTTTCTGTATTTTGAGGAGTTCATCGTGTATATTTGAATTTAGTGTGCAACCTTTTCTATGCAGAGACACTGACTATGATGTTCATTTATGTGTAGAAACGTTGGACGTGTGTGCGTAAAAATAGTATCAAAAACAGAAACGTATGTAAAATTAGATTAATAAGAAAAGGAATTTTTTTTATTCAACGATAAGTTAGATGTTATGACTTGTACGAGTTTTTGCTTTATGGGATAAAATATGTGGCAAATAAACTTCAGTTTTTGCCTGTCTTGTCCACCAAATTTCGATCCTGAATGTCCAGCAGTCTTTGTTTTATTACCACTTAAAGATATGAGAAAGACGAGTTGTTCAACATCTCATCAATAAAGAATGTGATTCTGAATGGGATTTATGTTCACTAAACCTTAACCTTTACCGCCAAATTGTACTTTCAAGTCACTTTTCAACAAAAAAAAACAATATTTCTTACTCTTATAGCTTGTCAGCCTGGTCTTCAAAGTACAGTAAAACCCCGGGATACAATGGCCCTAGGATATAGTTTTTTGGGTTACGATGTGGAATACAATGTTTTCCCGGCCCCTAGTTACGGTATTTGCCCCGCCTTACAGTGTTATTTATAATGGTTTTTTTTATTATATACATGTGTATTATATACTGTACTGTATTTTATTATTAATTTTCATGTTCTATCCCAAGGTTCTACTGTACTGGTCTATATATGGTTCAACAAGTGAATGAGGGTTTTTTCTATGTGGCAAATAAACTTCAGTTTTTGCCTGTCTTGTCTACCAAATTTCGATCATGAATGTCCGACAGTCTTTATTACCATTTAATGATATGAGGAAGACGCGTTGGTCGATGTCTCATCAATATATTTCTTACTCTTATGGCTTGTCAGCCCAGCTGGTCCTCAAAGTACAGGTTCGTGCATCAGTTTCACGCTAACTTCTGTAACGTGGTTCAACAAGTGAATGGGGGGGTTGTTTATGTCCGTGCGTCAGTTGCATGCTAACTTCCGTAACGTGTAGGTCTCATGATTAAAAAACATTATTCATTGCATAAAAACAAATTCTGGTGGTAAAAGGTTAACTCTCAACAATGTTTATCTGTGGAAATATTTCAAAGGCAATTTCTATCAAAACAAACCCCAGATGATGCCTGAACGGAAGAGGATTGATTATTTGAATTCAGAAGACTACAGTTCTCACCTTGAATGTTATTTGCACAACGTTGCGACCAATGTAACCTCCGACCTTCTTCAAGTGTATTTTGTCGAAGTCTGTAATTTGCACAGAATTTTGAACGGAACTCTTTATTTAATCTACAGAGGTAGCATGCTCTCGTTCTGTCAGCCATGACTACGTAGAAGCCTTAATTTTCAATAGTACTCTTAATATCACCTCCACTACTTTCAACCTCCAAAAGAGTGTCACTGGGAATTTAATTACCTAGTACTTTATCCGTCACGCCACGTTTGATAGAAAGATTCCTGAGTTTGACCAGATACACCTGAAGAAGGTCGGAGGTTACATTAAGTTGACTTAACGAAGTACTTAAAAACAATCAAATCTGGCGTTGATTTGTGGGGGGGTAGTAATATTTCCGTTTATCATTAGCTGCATTTGTCATAATTATTGACAATGTTTCAGGTCATATCCAAGAGAGTGCATATTATCGAATGGTGATGAAACAAAATCTTTTATGGTTCTGAATTTTTGAGATGAGGATTGATAACAGAAAATATTTCTTACTCTTATGGCTTGTCAGCCTAACTGATCTTCAAAATACAGGTCTATGCATGGTTCAACAAGTGACTGAGGGATTTGTTTATGTTCGTGCGTCAGTTTCACGCTAACTTCCGTCACGTGTGTGTTTCATGATTAAAAAATTCATTTGTTGCATAAAAAAATTCTGGCGGTAAAGGGTTAAGTTTGGGATAATATTTTCATTGGTTTGTCACGCTTATGTTTGTAAATAGAATCTGTGTTTCTTTGTCACATTTAAATTTGAAATATAATTTCCTTTGGTCTGTCACATTTAAGTATTGAAGCACATTTTACCTATTTGTCACGTATCGGAATGAAATATGATGTACGTCGGTCTATACGTGGTCTGTACGTATTTCCGTTTAAAACTTTATAACCTGAATTATGACGTAGATGATTGAAAAAAATCTTTATTGTTAATTTTAGATGGCGGCATATTGAATGTATGTGACTGACAGTTACAATCTGGTGGTGTCTGGCATCTATCCATATACTGAACTAATACCTACAAGGCGTGTTTGAATCAATTCCCACTTTAGTTATGCCGTTATATTCATTTATTTACGACTGAACGAATTAGTTCAACCAGGTCATAAAGGGTTAACATAGCATTTGTCATCGTTAAACGCGTAGTTTGAATGGATGTATTTACAAAAAATAGCAACCCATTTTTTTTCGGCATGATCTCATCAGTCGATATCCCCTCGCTTTTTTTAGTTTTTGTGTTTGTTTATTCAAAATCGTACCGTTTTTTTTTCTTTTCTAAAAGAGAGTCCATTAAAGCCTTTCATTACATTTCAAAAAAAGCATTATCGTCGGTGTTTGTCAGTTCGAAGTAAGGCGTTCTTACCTGAATAGACTCAGCTTCTTTCGAGTGTTTGTTTGTCTTTCTTTAACAAAAAAGAAACGAAAATCTAAAATAATTATTATATTCTCAATTCCATTCTTTATCTACCCCCCCCTTTTTTTTCTAGTTCAATATAAACATTTGATTTGTTTACCCTTCGAGTGTTAACCCCTACGCACCTCCCATTCAATCCGTTCCTAAAACACACCCAGCTTCTCCTAATCGTCCTGACTAGCTTAATAACAAGACAGGTAAAATAGTTACTGCTCCTGGTACGAAAGGTTCGGGGGTGGCATACGGGTGTGCGTGGAGGAAAATCGATGACACACGACAGCGCAAGAAGGGACGACGAGACGACGTCTTTCACGACAAACTGTCAAACGAGAGTTACCGCTCTTCTGATTGGTCAGTATTTCTTCTCGCCCATGTGCGACTCGATGCCATTGGCCGTCTTCGAGAGGCACGCATTGTATGTCAACTTTTTGTACACACACTCGACCCCATTCACAAATAAAGAAAATCGTCACCGCTTTCTATTCTTGGCCATCCTTAAATATGGCTTCGTCCTCACGTCCGCTTTTATTTGTACTCCGGCCCAGCCGTCCTCCTCGTCGGCATTTCTAGTATTTCGCAAGACACATATACAGTTTCGGTTCAGACGCGTCAAAAGTAACTTAACGAGGACTTTCGTTTATTTCGCTCTGGTGGACAGTCGTCCATCTTGGACGTCCAGTAAAACTCGCTACTGATTTCTTTTTTTTTTTTTTTTAATTTCTTCAAGTTATACGAAAACGACACCATGGATTCACGGGCAAATCTATTATTTCTATTCGCGTTCATCTTCGCAGCTTTGATTTCAGTAAGTCAGTCTTTTTTGTTGTTGTTGGAGTTGTTGTTCCATATGTTTGTTGTTGTTGTTGTTTTTGTTGTTGTTGTTGTTGTTGTATTTTATGGTTCTGCATTTATCAACCCGCGATTTTTACGAAATTATTCTAGTGTACCCGGCAGATGACGGAAACAACCGGAAAGGGCCGACAAGTAGTCTTCTGGATATTAAGACATTTTTTCCAATGTATTACTTAATGAATTTCAGTGGTCGTCGCCATTCTTAACATGAGAAGGGGGTGTAACAATTTGTGTGTGTGTGTGTGTGTGTGTGTGTGTGTGTGTGTGTGTGTGTGTGTGTGTGTTTTATTTTTATTTTTTTAATAAAGCTCGCCCGGCCGTTTCTGATTTTTCCCGTCATCTGCCAGACACACCCGACTAACTTCGTGGAAATCGCGGTTCGATAAATGCAGAAGCACCGTTTTCGTTCTAGAGATTAAATAAAAGTAAAAACACAAGCGTCTCTTCGTCATCAAATCAAACTGGGGTTCAAAACCAGGGTTCCGCGAAACTTAGATGTTCGTTAAGAGCTTTCCAGGGGTTCCTTTAACATTAGTCAATAGATACTGATAAATATGATAAAGAGATTATAATGATGTTTTTTAATTTTTTGAGATGAGGATTTGTTTTCGTATTATTTGGATTCTTCGGACTACTGTTCTCATTTTGAGTGTCATTTTCACAACGTTTCGGTCGATGTAAACTCCGACCTTCTTCGGGTGTATCTTGTTGAAATCTGGATTTTTTTTCTGTCGAACTCGGGAATTTAGACATTGAGAGCATTGCCAATGCTGCTGAAAGAAGATGGGCTCTCTCTACCGTGCTAGAAAACTACTTACGCCTGAAAGTATCCTGTACCTCTATAAAGCCACCATTCACCCATGTATGGAGTACTGTTGTCACATTTGTTATGGTGCATTTGCTGCTTGTCTCTCACTCCTGGATAGGGTTCAAAAGACAGTCGCCAACCTGATAGGTCCTGAATTGTCATCTAAGCTTCAGTCTCTGTTCCGCCGACGAAATGTTGCATCTCTCTGCCTGTTCTACAAGTACTTTAATGGTGAATGCTCTGACGAACTACAAGCACTTGTACCCCCTCGACGTGACTACCCCCGACAAACCCAACAAGCAGCTAAGTCCCGACCCTTCACAGTAGAGATCCCTAGGTGTAAGAAAGCCTTTTATTCCAATAGTTTCTTCGCCAGAACTGCTAGACTTTGGAACTTCCTTCCGGGATTCTGCTTTCCCAACTGTACTGACATGCAGAAGTTCAAGTGTAATGTGAACAAATATCTTGCTACTCATCTCCCTTCATAATGCAATTTATGTCCCCGATAGTAGCCCTCTATTCCAAACTGGCACTGTGCCTTGTTTGGGGTGAAAATTGACTTTTAAAAAAATGTATCAGTTAATATCTTATTTGTTTTTAGATAGAGTGATGTGATTCTCGATTGTCTAAATGTGTCTGATATATACTCGAGAGTCAAAACAATGAAAAGAATATTCTCTTGTCATAGCTCTAGTCATAACAAAGAACCTATTGTTGATTTTATATGCTGGGCCTTTTTGCTTGTGCGGTAATAAAACTTCTCGAATGCACTTGTGATGTTAGGCTGTGTAAGGTGTTAACTTTGGTGAAAATCGCCTGTTCCTTCTGTTATCTGATTATTTCAATTATCGATACTTATCGAAGACATTCCGACACAAAACTTATCTACGAACACCACCAGACACATAAAGTATCATCGTGTGAAATTTCAGAAAATATCGACGCAGTCGTTTTCGAGTCCATAGGGAATGAACTCACATGCATACAGACACACAGACAAAATCCCTTTTATATAATAATAGAAATAGAGATACAGATTACACTTCAAAAAATATACAAAAAAATCCTCCTGGTATGTACTCGGCAGGGCACAAATATGTCATATTCGAAAAATCACGTAAATTGGTCAAGTAGTCTTTTTTTTATTAAGAAAATAAAAAAAATACGATTCTTGACAATTTTAATACTAAATGTATTCATTATAAGATCGATTTTGATCTCGATAGTTCGAATTGAGTTGTCTCCCTATATTAATGCTGTAGCAAGGAACATGATTGATGAAAATTCCTACGTTGTTCGTAGTCATAAAATTTGATTTTCTTAGTTAAAAGGAAACTACTTGATCAATTTACGTGATTTTTGGAATATGGCTATGGCATGTTCGTTCCGTGACGAGTACGTACGCCATAAAGATTTTTTTGTTTTGTTTTTTAATAAGCGTAATTCTAAATAAGCATCAACTATTTTGTTATGTACATGTTTCTTAAGACATCACTTTAAAGGGTTCTTCCAACATAAAAAGGTTGAGAAACAAGTGGTTTCTTCTTATGTTGCCTTTGTACCGTGCATTTCTAGGCGGACCACCGTCTCAAGCTTTGCCTTCTCCTGCTGTGAGAAGGAATTAGTTTATTACTAATCGCTTGAGGAGCCCTTGCCAAAGAATGTAGATGGGGCTGTTTAGGCATTTTTACCAGGTCGGTCCTGGTATGGCACTGGCTTTCAAATCCAACTTTCATACGAAAATCGATCGACCGAAACGATACTCACCCTAGGCGGATTAAATCGGCTTCCTTCTAAGGAGGAAGTTTCATGGGAATATTAAATTCACAAGCATTTCCCAGTTGCTTGTATATCCAACCCCCTTCTTCGGAGGTGATGACGACGTTAGGTTTTTGCAGTTCTAGCAGGGAATTGTCGATGACCTCTTGTGTCTGGTATTCTGAAAAGTCACCCATCTGATACTGACCAGGCTCGACGTTGCTTAACTTCGGTGATCTCATGGGAATTGGCGAGTCAACATGATTACATCGTATATTCTCAAACGCGGGAGGGATATAAACATCGAAAGCATAACTTTTAAAAAAATAACAGTACTAGTAATTAGCCCGGCATTGTCCGGGATTGAGCGAGGAACCCTGTATCATTCTATCTGAGCCCATAATATCATATTGCCGTGGGTTTTTAAATTATTATTCTTATTTTTTATATTTTATAATGTCCAATTTTTTGGCCAGGCCCAAGGATATGCACGGCAATGGGTTGCTGAGGGGAATGTAAATCCACTGAGATTTATTGAAATACTTTTCGGAAAATGTTTGTAGCCTTTAACAACCTCGAGGCACACCTGACGTCTCACTTACATCGTCGCAGCCTTGGTTTCAGGAAGCGATTAAAATAGTAAAAATATAAGCAAAAGTTTAAAGAAAAATTTGTTTTAAGTACTTATGCAGAACAGGGGCCGCATTATCATCGGTATATTCCGGGCAGGTTATTTATACAACCGGAAAGTGCCGAAACGCTTAGCCAATGAAACCGTAGCAGCCGACAATTAACAAACGTTATTTTTTGTTTATTAATGTTTTTACTCTAGCTTTCGTTTATTAAATTGTTAGGTAAGATTACAAAATCCTTAAAACGCTCCCTCCCATGCTAAGAATGGCTTTCTAAATAATAGCGTTATTATTTCCGCACGATCCGTAAACTACATAAGTCACTTTTTTTATACATTGAAATTACCATACGATGACTTTTTTTTTTTTTTAATTATAATTATACGAATAAACAATAAATAAAGACGAAGTTTTCGTTAAGCGCCTTCAAACAGTTTATGTAATCTGCCCGGAATATGCCGACGATAACGCGGTCCTGATTCTGCATAAATATCAAATAGTTTGTTGCTTGCTTTAAAACAATTCATGCAGTATTATTGGGGTGACTTGGTATTGCCCAGGATACGTGTCCACGACATTTAAGTTTGTTTTTTGTTTTTGTTTTTTTCATAATCCTTTTATATTTTATTTTAGGGACAGGACCCTAAGTTTTACTCCGCATCTCTCTCTCTCTCTCTCTCTCTCTCTCTCTCTCTCTCTCTCTCTCTCTCTCTCTACGCGTAATACATGCGAATTCACGTTAATGTTTAGAAAAAGAGGGAAAGACCACGGGAAATACGTTGAGCACGGTACGAGATAACGTTCGAGATCTCGCTAGAGGCGTGGAGAACGCTTTAGAACACGTTGTAGCAACGAGGAAATGCATGTTGTTGCCACAAAGAAAAAGCGAGTTGGAGTTATTTCCTATTCTGTGCTGTGGTCTCCTTTGCGACTGAAACCGTACACAACGTGTGTTGCTTCCCGTACAACTTTACATATCTATCTCTCTCTCTCTCTCTCTATATATATATATATATATACTCTATCTATCTATCTGCACTCTTTATCTTTCTCTCTCTCTCTCTCTCTATATATATATATATATACTCTATCTATCTATCTGCACTCTCTCTCTCTCTCTCTCTCTCTCTCTCTCTCCCATTTATATGTTAAATAAATATTACTACTAGTGTTGATATTCTCTTCTGTTTGTACTGGACGATTCCAAGAAAGAGAGAGAGTAAGGAAAGCGAGAATGATAAATGCATCCTTTCATTTCTTATAAATCATATGATTCTATTGTTGGCATTGGTTTCCCCGATATATTTCTCGTTAGAATTCTTTCTAGAAAGACATGGGGTAGTTATAGAAGGGATCACGTGAAGGTTGCAAAAATCCGTTTGGATTCGAACCTGGCACATCCAGATTGCTAGTCCGTGTCGTTAACCATTTAGCCACCGTCACCTGCCAGAGTAGTAAATAACGTAAATAAAATAAGACCAGAGAGTCAAACAGCATGCACTGAGAGAGGGTGAGAGTTATAAACAGAAATAGTAAGAAATAGGTCACTTGGTTAGTTAATTGAAAATTACGACTAATACTAACAATTAATTTTTTTAGATGAGGATAATTCGTATCATCTGGCTACTGTTCTCATTCTGAGTGTTATTCTCAAAACGTTTCTGCCGATGTAACTTCCGGCCTTCTTCATGTGTATCTTGTCAAACCCAGGAATCTTTCTGCCAAACTCGGGAATCTGCACGGAATTACGAACGAAAAACTTTATTTAGCACACAGAGTCGAGTCAAATCATTGCATTTCTTATGGACTGTTCTATTTTGTATTTTTAGTCGGTAAAAATAGCTGCTAAGGAGGCAAAATAGAAAAGATTTGGAACTTGGCAGATGTAGGTCGACTTGAAGTGTCTTTTACACATGCGTAAATATAAAGTCGGTTCACTTTTAATTATTTCGTATCCGTCTAATGATAGCTCAAACGCTAACAACTAAGACTGGAGCGCTAAATGATTTGGTTTCGATTCTAGCTGATGGTACCTAAGTGATACTGTTTTTTTTTTACTTTTAAAATCACGACTATATATTGGGTACAATATAATAATCAATGGAGAATAGGTTCTATAATGATAAATACGAAGTCTGCATTAATTAAATGTCATATTCAAGCGTATTTTACGCCCGAGCAACGCCGGGCACTCTGCTAGTCTATTTATATTTTAATGCCTTATATGGGACATAATTCATGAAGAAAATAACGGTTTCTAATTTAGCATTACGGTAATGCATCTTCCGTATTGTAAATAATATATATACTAGCACGGGTACCCGACGTTACCTGGGTTGACATGAAGTTCCGTTTGAAACACACCTGCTATACTAAACATTTTCATCATGGGTAACGTGGATACCCTCACAACAATTCCATAAATAAAAGAACGGATAAATACATGTAAATGTAATCGCCCAAAAAAAAGAAGTATGTGATACCCTCTCCACCAGATATTCCGGCAGAAGGGATAGAGAAAGAAGAAACTAATCTCCGGATATTGAGCACTGGAAAGGAAACTCCCCCCTCTCCAAAAAAAAAATAATTAAAAATAAAGCATTGCAACTTTTGTTTCAATAAAAAAAAAATAGCAGCGAGTGCCTGTGCGATCGCAAAAAAAAAAATAGCAGCGAATGCCTGTGCGATCGCAAAAAAAAAAAATAGCAGCGAGTGCCTGTGCGATTGCAAAAAAAAATAGCAGCGAATGCCTGTGCGATCGCAAAAAGAAAAATAGAAGCGAATGCCTGTGCGATCGCAAAAAAAAAAATAGCAGCGAATGCCTGTGCGATCGCAAAAAAAAAGCCAAGTAGGCAGAACCCCTAAAAAATGAAGATCTACCAATAATTAATTCCAAGACTAAATTAAATTTTTCGTCATTGTAATCCCCCCTCCAAGTAATTTGTCATATTTTGGGGATCGTTTTATTTATGAAATTGTTAGGTGAATGTACAGAGTGGTCTCATAAATATTAATTAAATTTATCATTATTTTATGTTTTAAATGTAATTCCCGTCCCCCACCACCAAAAATAAATTGTATTTTTCATGTTTTGTCCCCCCCTCGATCGTCAAACTTTAAAAAATGCTAGAAGCGAGGCGACATGTCTAGTTGAACGCTTGGTGGCCAAAACGTGGGTGCTCATTTTACGTTAAATTAATATGAAAAAATGATCCTCCACTCTAAAATGTTAATTTTCTTTCTTTTCAAAATTTCTTTAATATTATTTATAAAGGCTGTTTAAACGTATTAGGCCAAAAAAGTAGATCTTTATCTTTTAGGTGGGTCACATCGTAAAAAAATTGCCGTTTTTAGAATGATAAAAACAAACAAATGAAATCTTTTCTTCAGTTTTTTGTAAGTAGTTGTTTTTTTTTGTTTGTTTTTTGTTTTTTAATTTTAAAAACAATAAAAGCCAAACATTTTTCTATCTACTCGGAATTATTTTTATCAAGCTAGAAATTTATTGAGATTACCAAATTATTTTATTTGGTAATAGTGTGTTCTTGTTGTTTATGTTCCGAATGGGCATATAACTCTAAAACAAAGATTCTTTTTAAAAATCGATGTTGGAATGATAATTACAAATAAATTTAATTAAATATGTTATCAATATAATTATTGTTAAAATTTATTAAATAACGATTTTAAATAGAACACTTATAACAATTCTCTCGCTAGAAACATTAACTAAGATACCGCTATTTAATAAAATAGATTTTTCTTAATGTAATATGCAAATGAGATGAGATATAGATCACGCGTGCACTTTCTACGTTTTACATATATCGTTTGATTTTTGTGCAGAGTTTTCATTGTTGGTATAAAAATTTATATTTCGTCTTAAAGTAAATTTTATATTCACTTTGACACTAAATTCGAACATGAATGCCGCGTTTGGCTTTTGTGAATGATGTGTCCGTGGAAAGCTGAAGGTTCCTATTTACAATGTCTCCCCGCGGGACAGAGTTAGACACCAGATACTACACTTTGATCTTGGCCCGAAGGCCAAAAAGCTGAAGGTTAAGTTTTGTAAACTTTTTTTGTTGTTTTTTTTTTTTTTTTGATCGACGCAGTTAACGACACAGACAATGATCAATAAGTTAGGCGTCTTGTGTTCAAGTCCTACTGTTTTCAAATGACATGTTTTAAATGGGTGTTAACGCAATCTATCCCACTCCAGGCTACCCTAACATGTTGATTTGTGCAACTATACTCGGTCTATGTCGCATGTACCTATTAGAGAAAGCAGTTTCGATTTCTCACAATACACCAACCAATTAAAAGGTTGTCCGGATTATCGATTAATCATAATCGATACAATATAAACACCGAAAATACATCAACTAAAGGACAGGTAAATAAAGTTTTTATATATATATATATATATATATATATATATATATATATATATATATATATATATATATATATATATACTAGCAGCTCAGCCCGGCTTTGCTCAGGTGTATATACTGTTCATAAGTTTATGTGCATATGTATATATATATTAAAAAGTTTGACTCATGTCAAGGTAACGTAAATCTAAAATTTCAAGTGTTTAGATCTAAAATGGGCGGAGGAGTTTGGTAGAGTCTGCAAAGGTTAACTTTTTCAACTTTGACCTCTTGGCAGCCAAATTCTCGATAAAAATCTGATTAAAAAGTTTTCTGCGTGTCTGAATACCCTTTATATAAAATTCCAAATGTTTAGACCTAAAATTGGCTGAATAGTTTGCTAGAGATCACAAAGGTCAAATCTTTTCAACTTTGACCTCTTGGCAGCCAAATTTTCGGCCAAAAACTGATTAAAAAGCTTGCTGCATGTCTGAATACACTTTATGTAAAATTTACAAATGTTTAAACCAGAAATTAGCAGAGGAATTTAGTAGAGACCGCAGAGATCAAATTTTTTTAACTGTGACCCCAATTTTGACCCCTTAACATTTATTGTTTTGGTCACAAATCAAATTAAAAAGTTTGATCTATGTCCAAGGAACCTACATCTAAAATTTCAAGTGTTTAGGCCCAAATTTAGCGGAGAAGTTTGGTAGTATTTCCAAAGGCCAAATCGTTAAACTTTGACCGCTTGACAGCCAAATTTCTGACCGAAAACCGATTACAAAGATTTTCCCAAATCTTAATACGTCTTAGGTCAAATCTTGAGTCTGTGTATTGAAAATTGACAGAGTAGTTTGGTAGAGAAATGTACACACACAGACAAGTTCACTTATATATATATATATATATATATATATATATATATAAGTGAAAGTGTATGTCTGTCTCTGTGTGTGTCTGTCTGTTTGTGTACATTTCCCTACACAATAACTCTGTCAATTTTCAGTCTGCAGACTCGAAATTTGATATACAAGGTATTGAGATTTGGGAATATATATATATATATATATATATATATATATATATATATATATATATATATATATATCGTCGATTTGTCCCGCTTTAAATTTACTATTAAAATTACTAGCAGGAAAATTCGACGTTACCCGAGATTAAATGAACATCAACGAATGTTTCACACTCCCAAATTTTTATTCTCATCGAAACCGGTAAATCGTCCATCTTTTTTTTCTTTTCTTTTTTTTTTAATTAAATCAATTGATTGCCTGCTGTAATTGGGGACCCATCGCGGTGCACCGGAATGAAGCTTCACATTTCTTCCGGCAGTGACTTAGTCCAAAATATATTGTAGTCTACATTGCACTGTAGAGAGCCTACTGTTGATTTTATAAAATCATTTTTATACATAATGACTTGAATTAAAGTTTAAAATGCAAAAGTCAGGCATCATAATTCAATTGTGCTCTAAACAGAAACATTCATTTCGAAAGCGCCCCTGTCAAAAAAAGATACGAAGAGAGAGGAGGAGAAGGAAGGGTAGACGTAAGGATAAGAGCTAGAATAGAGCGAACGATAGAGAGAAAGAAACAAGGTATTGAATGAGATGGAGAGATAATTGAAGAGAGGGGCGGGTGTGATAGGGGAATTGATAGAGAGATAAAAAGAGAAAAGAGTAGGCGCTAAAAGATTAAAGGAGAAAGAGAGAGCGCTAAAAGATTAAAGGAGAAAGAGAGAGAGGGGATGGAAAATAAAAGAGATGGAAAGAGAAAGAGAATATGAGGGAGTAGGGGACGAATTAAGATAGCGAGAGATCGATAGATATAAAGATTAAGAGAGAGGGATCGCGAGGTGTGGGCAGTATGAAGTTATCACCTCTAAGTTTACACGTTGGCCACGTACGGATTAAATATTGACAAATGGTCGCCGATGGAATTCTAATCCCAGGCCAGTCTTTCTGATGCCGCTTGTCGGGTTGAAGCTGACTGAGACGATGACCTGGAAAATGGCGGCCGCCTATAAACCTCCATTCAACTTGTCGACAAAAAAAAAGAAAGAAGAAACACAAAAACATATATTCAATCTACGCGTTTAAAGATTAAATTGCTGTTTCAAACTGAAACGTCACAGGTCGTAGAAATTGCTCTGAACACTGAACACGTGACTAAAATATGGTTGCGGGTACAGTTTTTTGAACCAGATAAAACTGACATTCTATTTTGTTCTTTTTTAAGTGTTTACGGAAACAGCCGAAATATGCCGAAGCGTTTATATAATCAAAAGAGAGCAAAAGAAAGCAAGTTTATTCTGAATGGATTAAATCGGAAATTGTCAAAAAAAAAAAAAACGTGTGACAAATGTCATCAAATAATTAAAGACAATGAAAGAGGTTATGACCAGTTTAGGGGTAGGGTTCCTATATACTTGCCTCCCCACGAGGGCAGAGTTAAACACAGGGTCGTTTTTTAATGAGGCGAAAATTCAGTCCCCCAAAAAGGAGCACTCTGGATAGGAACAAAAATAAAAATTATCTCAGTCATGAAAGATTTCTCCTCCACTAATCGAGGACAGAAAAGGTGGAGTGTAGCATCACAACAGATACTACACTTTTGTTTCTGGCCAAAGGGTTAGCTTAAAAGAAAACAATTTTGTCTAAGAATAGTACCGAAAAAAATTGAATTTAACTTTCTCATCAGAAATAAATTATAAGTGTTCTATTAATAAAAAAATTAATAAACAAATAAAAGTGTTTTAGAACACGTTAAAGATGCAAAATATTTTATTAAAAGTAGAAAGAAAAATACGATTCAATTTCCTTCTTTTTTTTTCTTTCTTTGTTTTAAAGTTGAAATATTTCTGAAAATTTCGGACCGTAACAGGTCCATCTTCAGAGAGTAAAAGAGTTCTATGGCCTGTTTGTTTGTTTTGTTTTGTTTTGTTTTGTTTGTTTGTTTGTTTGTTTGTTTGTTTGTTTTGTTTTGTTTTGTTTGTTTGTTTGTTTGTTTGTTTGTTTGTTTGTTTGGGGTTTTTTCCTTGCAAGTAAAATATTTGTGCTATTAAGTCCAAGACGTTTAGTTGTTATTGCTGCTGCTGCTGTTGCTTGTGCTGCTGCTGCTGTTGCTTGTGCTGCTGCTGCTGCTGCTGCTGCTAAACGCACGCAGTGTAAACGAATTTTCTTGTAAGCTTTTTTGCACTTGTTCGCTTAAAGGTATAGGAATTGGTATTAAAGCTCTTGGAAGCTTCATAAAATTTTTAAAACATTGAATAAACAGCTAAAGCTGTTTTTAGAACACGTTAAAAATGCAAAATATTCCTTCTTTTAATAAAATATTTTGCATTATTGATCTATTCTAAAAACAGTTTCACCTGTTTATTTAATGCTTAATGATGCTTCCAAGAGCTTTAATACCAATCGATATACCTTTAAACGAACTTGCGCTAAAAAAAAGAAAAAGCTCACAAAAGAGTTCGTTTACATCTCGTGCGTTTTCAACAACAGTAGCATCAGCACGTTTTGAACTGAACAACACAAGGATTTCACTTGCCATAGAGCTCTTTCACTCTCTTAAGATTAACCTGTTACGGTTCAAAATGTATAAAAAATATTTCAACTTAAAAAAAAAATAGGAAAAAAAGAAGAAAAAGAAATTGAATCGTATTTTTATTCCTTCTTTTAATAAAATATTTTTCATTTCTAACGTGTTTTAAAACAGTTTTATTTGTTTATTCAATGTTCTTTTTTTCCAATGTTTAATGATGCTTCCAATAGCTTTAATACCAATTCCTATGTTTCATTTATTTTTTCGTTCAAAAAGTATATAATTTTACATAGAAATAGACATATATCGAATATATTTCTTGCTTCAACTGCTGTTTCATTATTTTTTCTGTTGAAAGTTCGTATTTTTACTTTTTTTACAGCGGTTTATGGATTTCTGTGTCAGCAAAAGTCGCTTTCTGTTATACTGTTACTAAAATATGAATTTGATTGGTTGAATGGATTGTATAATAGGTCCGGCGTAGACAGACTGGCAGTTGTGACCAGTGCGATATATAGAATTGGGAATTGAAGCTCATTGTTTTTTTAGATTAGAAGTTATTTTGCGAGCATAGCTGTAGGTTGCTTGGTTTGGCAAAAGTGTCATAACAAGATCAGAGAGACGGGTCGAACAGGCAGAGCAGTCGTTGACATATGAAGCGCTGTCATAACTAGGTTTATAACAACAGCATATTCATTTCATTGTTTTGACTCTCGAGTGTGTATCCATTGATGTCTTATATGCTTTTATATAGAGTGATGTGGTTCTGGGTTGGTTGGTTGTTTTTGTTTTACGGCATATCAACCCTTTTCGGGTTATTTAATGCCGAATCCAAAGATTTTGAAGAAAAATTTTTTTAATAGAATATATTTGTTGTTTTTAAGTCGGTTTCTATTTAACCCATAGTTGGAACCCTAACAGGTACTACCACTCCGGGTCAGAGTAGACCTGGGAGCAATGGTAATTAAAGGGTGGCTCCACACTCCCCAAAGCCCATAAGCTGGGGCCTCACCACTGGATATAGTTTAAGGTCATATCCAGGACCCCCATTGAGGGACTTTTACCCTCTGCAGGGGGGTCAGTCGGCGTATTCTAATGCCTCACCGACAGGGCCGGTTCTGGGTTGATTAACTATGTTTAACTCTGTCGGATATATACTCGAGAGTCAAAACAATGAAAAGAATATTCTGCTGTCATAGCCCTTGTCATAACTCGGTAAGCGCCACAAGCAAAAAAAAAAAAACGGAGAAAAACGCTGTTAGTTTAGTTTAGTTCGTATACTCTGCATTAGTCCATTTCTACTTATGTATCGTTCTGAATTCGACCATAACTAGTCTTGTACGTGTTAGAGGAGGCTATGGGGAATAAAATGATATACTAACTTGGTACTTTGCCGAGAGTTATGACTAGGGCTATGACAAGAGAATATTCTTATCATTGTTTTAACTCTCGAGTGTATATTCGACACAGACACAATTAATCAACAGAGAACCACATCACTCTATCCAAAAAACATCTAAGATATTAACTAATACATACTCGAGAGTCAAAAATGATGAAAAGAATATTCTCTTGCCATAGCCTTGGTTATGACATTCAGCGCCTCATATGTCGTGATGTGGTCGGATTTCCGACGTCACTGAACCGTTAACTGAACGCGATTTTGGAGAAAGATTCAGACAAGATCGCAGAGAGTCTGATTCTGAGTGTCAGAGAGAGCAGATAAAATAAGTCAGTTTCTGGATCCCAGAGAAAATGGTTCAGGGAGAGTTCTTGAGTGGGCGATGAGAAGAAACAAATGGTGGCTAAGATCATAGCAAAATAAAGGTTTACACTCCTTCTAAGGTAACGAGGAACGGCAACGCGATTTCGACCCTAATAAAATCATTGTGGCTGCATAAAATATAATTATCTAAAAAAAAAAAAAGTATAGAGAATTTCATCTGTTACTATTTGTTGAGAAAGCTTTTGTTTCCAGGGGTTAGATATGGCGTGACGCAAACCACTCAAAGACGACCAAGAGACACGAGGATGAGATTTTTTTAAAAAAGTGCGTTCAGTTTTGTTTTGTAATGAGAACAACATTCGATTCAAATGCTTTACAAGTCGTTTCTCATGTACGAATCTTCTATACTCTTCTATATTTTTTTTTTGTGTATTGATATTCATATTCCCAAACCCCCTTTTTCTATTTATTTAAAAAGAAAATACAACTTTCTTATATATGGATCGTGGAATTGAATTTATCTCTAAAAGATCTAGCTAATTTGCATATTCTTTAAAAGATTCATTTTAATTAATTCCCTATTAGTTTTTTCGGTTTTCTTATGAGATGATCATTTTTAGTTAACAATTACATGTAATTATATTCATGCAGATATTCTACATGATTTATACTTGCGTAATATTTGCGTAAAAAGGTTATAATATACACAAATCTCTTTCTATATATATTTATGTATGCGTATATATATTTGTTTAAAAAATTTTGCCTACCAAACTCCTCTGTCAGTTTTTAGTCTACAGACATGATACTTAATATATAGGGTATTCTAACCCATGAGAAACTTCATATTTAGGTTTTAGCCGGAGAAAATCGGTGTAAAAGAGTGAAAATTTTAAAAATGAAATTTGCCAGGTGACGGTCGAACGAATATGTATGCGTTATGTAATAGCTATTGGTTCATGTTTTAATTTTTAACCTTTGCAGTAAACATGTCTACATGACGTCAAAGGAAAAGTAAATTGTAAGCTAAACGTTTTGGTTTCGATTCTCGGTGATGGCGCAGGAGTCATTTTTTTTTTTTTTTTTTTTACTTTTTAAATCATTACTATCTATTGAGTCCAATATAATATAATCTATAAATATAAAAGCGAAAATGTATGTATGTATGTGTGTTCGCTTTTTCTGTGTGTCTACAAAAGGCTTCTTTCAGAGAAGCGGTCAGTCAGTTCACAACTTTTTAAAACTTTTGATATCACATAAAAATCGTAATATCTCAGAGTTAACAACGAAGCTCGCCTGTTTATTTAATTTGCTCGATTTCAGGAAGATAAATATTCAATATTTGTCGCTCGCCGCATGTGGCTTAGTCTTTTTCCTATAACATCTTGGGAGCGAGGAAAAAAAAGCGTTCAGCAGTAAATGAAATCCCGCAGTCAAACATGACCTCATTAAAACGCGCCCCTGCTAAATCCAAGTAATTAAATAAATTGAAACGCGTTTCTGTTAGCATGTCGTGATGGGGCAATGGTTAAAATCGCACTTTTTTTTTCACAACTTCGCCTCAACGGTTCGGGTTCGATCCTCATACTTACTTCCCCCCCCCCAACACCCGAGCAACGCCGGGTACCCCTCGCTAGTATAATAATAAATACGAAATCTACATTAATCAAAATATCATATTTAAGCGTATTTTACGACCGGGCAATGCCGGGCGGTCTGCTAGTAGTTTTATAAACCCCAGAATTGATGTGCTGTAGTTATGAACATTGATGAAATACAACAGAAATTCCAATCTCTTTTTTTTAAACATGCATAGACAATGTATATCTGGATTGCGAAGCTATTCAGGTTATCGAGAAGCTTTCTTAACATAGTGATATCATTGGAATAAAAAGTGTAACAGGAAGTCGTGTGATTACAAGAGTTATAGACCGATGGCATAAATTCAGTAAATGTCTACCATTACATGCAAGCATAGTGTCACTGCTGTCCACCAAAACAAAGCAAGTGTAAACAATGCGATGATGTATGGAAGTGAAACCTGGATGAAAGTCCTTGGGTTAATATGTGTAGCACAGTTGAGGTAGAAGGTCCAGTTCACAGAGCAAGGCCAAAAAAAAATACAGGAGGATGAGACAAACATGAAATTGAGAGACGGAGGGATAAATAAAGACCTGGTTAGAAATAGATTCGTTTAAAAATCTTCTTTTTTTTTTTACAGGCGTCTAACACGTCTGGCAGTGTGAGAAAATCCTCACAGGCTGTTTCCCCTGGCATAATGAAAGAAAACCAAGCAGAAATTACAACAGGCTCACCTTTTAAACTTCAACGTAATTTTTATAATTGCAAAAGATGCAATTGCATCTTCAGCTATTTGCCACTATGGGCTGGTAACGTCCCCGAAGGGATAGTAGTTCATCATCAATAAATAGCTCTGCTGACGAAGAACTGCGCAAGTTGAAGAGTTGAGAGATCTTCCAAGATGGATAGTGCAAGTCGGGTGGTGTCTCGAGACGTCCTCTGTAGCTTCGGTCCAATAGCGGACAAGGCAGGTCAAACAGTAGACCTTAATTTCGTCTCTGACAGACATTAATTTGAAAGGAAGAAAGCCAATAGATTAACAGAGCATAAAGCGTGTGAGAATGTAATAATTCGCCCGACATAAGGGCATTGGTGTTTGCAATGATAACATTTCGCTACACATTTGGGCATTAAAACGTCTCAAAGTAACAAAGTAATTTCGCTGTTTTGAGCTTCGAGTGAGAATTCAAGGTCCATTTCAACACTGCGTCTTTTTGAATTCTGGTAATCTGAAAGGATAATTTTGGCGCCAAGATCATCCTCAGCGGTTAGTAGTACCATGCAATCTGATTGATTCAAACAAAATCTGTGGATCGGGAAACCGGCAAAGAAGGCCGCTGGAAAAATGGTCGGATCCTTCTATCGATCCAGTAGATATCTCACTGCTGATGCAATTCTCTATCTATATAAGAGCCAGATACGTCCAAGAATGGAATACTGTTGCCACATATGGGCAGGAGCTGCTAGAAAAGACTTGTCCTGCCTTGATAGGGTTCAAAATAGACTTCGTGGCCTGGTGGGAGATGTCCTTTTCTCTTCGCTGCAAACCGTATCTCACAGAAGAGATGTTGCGAGTTTGTCTCTGCTTTATCGTTATTTTCATGGAAAGTGTTCTATGGTCCCCCCTCGTCAAACTTTCACAAGAAACACTAGACTAGCTGAAAACATTATCAATAATTTTCCCCACTCTTTATCTGTGCCTAAACCTAAACATAGATTCCATGATCAAAGCTTCTTTCTGAGAACTGCACGCCTGTGGAATTGTCTTCCGTTTTCCTGCTTTCCAGCTGTCTATAATATGGTTGTCTTCAAGTTCAACATGAACAAGTTTCTGATGAGCCGTTCCACTTAAGTTAACAAATTTACCGAACTTCCATTACTATTGATTACTATATTGTCCTTTTGACTACTCTACACTCTTTAACCCTTATCCTTGAGTGGCTGATCGGCCTTGATAAGTGGTGACGCCTATGTAAAAATAAATAAATAAATAAATAAAATAAAGAGCTTGCTTATTTCTGCAGAATTTCTTACAGCAGGTAAAACAGACGCTAAACCAACGATGATGATGATGATGATGATCCAAGTTTTAAATTCAATTTTCATCACGATTTTATAAATTTTAAGAGAAATATAAAGTTTATCAAACAACAATAAATAGTAGCTAATTAATAAGATGTTCTTCTTGAAAACCAATATGCAAATACTAGAAAGTGTTATAATGTGTTTGCTTGCTTTGTTATTTTTTGTTTTACAACATACTAACCCTTTTCGAGTTTTGGAAAAAGTGTTTTACGCTTCAAATTCTTTATATCTTCTAATATTTATTCATCGTGTTTGGTTTGGTTGTTTTGGTTTACGGCATATCAACCCTTTCGGATTATTTAATGTTGAATCCAGTCATTTTGAAGAAAAAAAAACAACTTTATGCTTGAACTTGTTTATAAAAAAATATTTATTCATAGCGTTTGGTTTGATTGTTTTGTAGAGAAAAATTGTTTTTGTTTTTGACTTTGTAGAACATGATTGAGTTTTTCAAAGGGAAATGAAACAACAATAACATCAATATTTGATGCATTTTAGGCCAGGAAACCAGTATTTCACGACAGTCTGATCTGGTAGATCCAATTTGATAGAATGTGGTGCATCATTAAATAAACTAAGACCATTGGGGAAGTTCCGCGTGTGATTGGCTGGAACACAAACATGAGAATCGCACGAGACAATATATGAAGCCACTTGCTGTAAGGAGTAAACAAGAACGAAAGCTGATTATCGCAAAGACATATGCCTATTGACCTTAGTCTTGAAGACACCAAGGTTGTAGGTAAGAGGAAAACGGTAAGCAGGAAGGGAGTTCCACAACCATGCAGTTCTTGGAAAGAAGCTCCTGGAATAAGAAGCTGTATTGCAATGAGGTATTAAAACAGGTTGATGTATACCAACGAGTCAAATGAGCTGGAACAAAGAAAGCAGGGCATAGATAAGACAATTCTGAAGAATATATACCATAATGGTATTTATAAAAAGGCTGAGACTAGCAACATCACATCTAAGAGAGAGCTAGAGAGTGCACTGGAGAAGAAAGGGTGGGGCCAATCAAATCACAGATACATTTCTGCACTTTATCAAAAATGAAACAGGGATTTACTAACCAAAATATGAAAACAGCACTCGATACACGGTCCGTTAATATATGAACTCCAAGAAAGATTTGATGAGAAAAAAGACTATGAAATGAATTTCTTATCGAGAGCAGAGCCGTCCATAAGAATTTCAGAAAGAAAAGGGGCACACCTATGATTGAAAGACAATAGCTGAGTCTTAACAGGATTAAACGAAACAAACCATTTCTTACCCCAATCCATAAATGAACTTAGGTCAACTTCTAGACCAGCTGCATATTTCAACTGATCCGCGAAAGATGGGTGAGAAGTGATAGCACAATGGAAGGTGGTTTCATCAGCATAAATGTTTATTTTCTGAATAAAATTATCTGGATGGTCATTTATATAGCGAAGAAACAGTGTTGGACCTAGAATGTAGCCCTAGCAAACACTGGCACCGAAAGGAAAAGAAAATGAAGATACATCACCCTGAGCTCCTATTTACTTGACTTCCCACGAGGGTAAAGTTGAACACAGGGTCGGTTTTTAATGTGGGGGAAATCCAGTTCCTTAAAAAGGGACATTCTGGATTGGAACAAAGATTTAAAATTGTCTCAGTCATGAAGGATTTCTCCTCCACTAACCGAGGACAGAAAAAGTTGAAGTGTGGTAGAACAGATATTACACTGTGATCTTGTCTCGCAGGGCAAGATGCCACCCTGAGTTACTTGCAAGCTTACTGGCAATATTTGTTTAATTAATGTTAACGTTTTTATTTGCTAATAAATACCCACTATCAAGGTTTAAAAAGTACTCGGGGACATGGCTTAATACGGTGGATAAATCGTCAGTTGAATTATGAAAAATATTATCAGAAGATTGAAAATATATGAATGAAAATAATAACACTTTATGCATTGTGAGAACGATATATGTATTTATTGGCTTTACATTTAAGATGCCCATGTTGTAGCATGCAAGGATGTAGTCTTGTAGTAATGTGTTCCACAGACTGAAATTTCTGGATAGAAGAGGTTTTGCTGTGACTGTTTTACGAGGAGAAACCTTAACATAAAATAGTAATCATAAATCAAGGATGGTTTAGAACGCGTAAACTCTTTGTTTGGATGCATAACGCGCACAGAAATATGTCTGCTAGTTGAAATGGAGAATGTTCATTTCAACTTGCCGACATATTTTTTATTAGTTTTATTACTTTTGCGCATGTGAAAATTCATTCATAGCTTAAAGTGGCTTAATTTTATATGTTTCTTATCTAGCTGTCGATAGCTAAAACGGTAGGGAATGAAACTGGAGCGTTAAATGTTTTGGTTTCGATTCTAGCTGTTGGCACCCGAGTCAAATTTTTTTTACTTTTAAAATCAGTATTATATATATATATATATATATATATATATATATATATATATATATATACTAGCAGTGACACCCGACAATGTCCGGGATTGAATGGTGATCAGCGTATGTTTCACACTCACATGTTTTATTGTCATCGAATGTTTCACACTCACATGTTTCATTGTCATCGAAATCGGTGAAATTGCATTTTTTTTTTCAATCAAATCGATTGATTGCCTCCTCTTGTTAATGATCCACCACGGTTCCCCGGGAGAAAGTTTCACGTGCCTCCTCACAGTGACTTAGTCCAAAATACATTGCAGTCTACATTGCACTGTAGAGAATCTACTGTGGATTTTATAAAATTATTTTTATAATGGCCTGAATTAAAGTGTAAAATGCAAAAGTCAAGTATCATGGTTTAGTTGTGCTCTAAACAGAAACATTTATTTCGAACGCACGCCTGTCATATCCAAGAACCTACTGTTGATTTTATATATTGGACCTCTCTCTGCTTCTGCGGTCATAAAACTTTTCAAATGCACTTGTGATGTTAGGCTGTTTAAGGCGTTAATTTTAATCAAAATCACATCGATACTTACAAAACATTCTAATGTAAAACCTGTCTGAGAACATTGCAAGATACATAAAGTACATTTCAGTTTTAAAAAATCGGTCCGGCCGTTTAGGAATCCATAAGAAACGAACTTACCCTTATTCTATTTTTTATCTTTACACTCCAGTCATCCCTGGCAAATTACGTGATCGACGTGAGACTACTTAACTACAGCAATCCGAACGGTTTGACGGCCAAGGGGAGATCGTGCGGCAGTTTCTTTAATTGGAATTGTGCAACTGGAGTAAAGGTTTGCCTTTACGATTTATACGACCCCAAAACTTGCATTCGTAATAGACAGTCCGGATCGATCGGTAAGTTTTTTTTTTTATTTTTTTTTATTCATTTTTTTATTTTTATTTATTTTATTTTTTTAATTTATTCATTTATTTATTTTATTTTATTTTATTTATTGATTTATTTATTGAGATATGCTTTCGAAATCTGAAATCATCGAATCACAAATGTTCGACTGGCAGCGACTTGAACATTTTATGAATAAATATTGCAATTTGTTCCATTAAAAAATACACACACAAACACACACACAAACATACACACACATACACACTTCTGAAAACTACATTTGACCTTCTGTCTAACTTCCCTTACTGTCATCATCGTAGCTAAACTTTTTCTCTGCATCCGGTGGACTGCTATCCGCGATGCCTTTACTCTTTCCAAGACCTGTGTCTAACCTCCCCTAGAGAAGGTCTTCAGTTTAGTTAGTAATGTTGTTTGCAAATATTTAGCATTCGACTAAAGTAAAAATCAGATTCTTAAAATAAAATTGAACTTAGATAGTTCCATCATCATCATCATCATCATTATCAAACATTTTCTGTGCATCCATGATGTCTTTATTGTCTCCAAGACCTCTTGTACTTTACTATTTTATTACCCTGAGTTGTCAATCTGCAATTCCATAAACATATGTGTTTGCCTTTTTTAATAAACTACACACACACACACACACACTTATCAAAACCACACGCAACCTTGAACAAAAATGGCTGCCAGAACAAACACATGATGTTGAGTTTTCTATGTGTCTTTTTTTTCTTCTTGCAGCATTATATTGCCATGCATGTTTTTCTATCTAAAAGCAAAGAATTTCTATTTTTTCTGAAGAGTATATGCACAAAAAGAGACGGTATGGACATAATAATAATCGTTTGTTGTCTGCATAATGAAACGGATCTGTAACAAATGTTCCGAAATTTTAACATGCTGGAGGGGCTGTTCTGAATGAAAAATAGATACTTGGATCTTGAAATGTAACTAAATTGTTATTCTTATATATATATATATATATATATATATATATATATATATATATATATATATATATAAGCCACACTGAAGATCGATGTTTCCGTGAAACATGTGTACGTAAATTACGAATATATATATATATATATATATATATATATATATATATATATATATATATATATATATATATATATATATATATATTCGTAATTTACGTACACATGTTTCACGGAAATATCGATCTTTAGTGTGGCTTACTTTGGCAAGATTCGAAACCACAATCTTATTGCCGATATATGTGTGTGTATCTATGTGTATTTCGGCAATTTAAAACGTTTACACCTACAACATATATTTATTGGAGTACGTTCAAGTCCTTAGTTCCCACGCAATGCTGGGTTAATCTGCTAGTACGTCAGTCCTGTAACAACTTTTCGTCCATTAGAACGAGTAAAGTGAAATCACTTATCCAGATTGTCGTGAAAGGGGGGTATATTTATCTATTTCTTCGTAAAGAGATCCTTGATGGTGCATAAACGTTTTGTATCAGTGTGTTTAATTAAGAATTCAGCGTTGCAATCTAGATTTTTAGCAATTTGTTTATTCATGCTAACTTTAATTTTTGCCTCCTGAATTCTTTCATTACCAACTTTTCTTTCAATTTTGGCTTTATTTACACTTTTTACGTAGTAAGTGGTTTCTAAATAAGATTGCTTGTATATCGAGGTGTTCGTTGATGCAAATGTGGAGTGGTCTGGTGTGTCGACACAATTATGGCTTCATTTGCATTTTTACATTTAAGTGTTTCCTGAAAAGAAAACTAAAGATCTAGTTTTTCAAATCCGTAGTTTAAAATGTCCTGCTTTATTTAAATGGATCGTTATAATTGAAGTGTGAAAACAGTTCAATAGATCATATGCTGGGACGTTAAAATTAGTTCTAGGTGTCACTGGTCTATATGAAGAAATAAGAAAAACTAGCGGGACCTATGGAAATTCCACAGAGGACTCATTCATATGTAATATATTGATGTTGGCATTCTGTAGATGTTCAGTCTAAATGGAGACGCTCTGATATTATTGTAGCTTTTTTGTACAAACTGTAAAAGTATTTATCTAAGCTAGCACGAACGCCCATCAAAGTCCAGTCGTAAAGTACGCTTAACTATGATATTTTAATTCTTGCAGAGTTTGTCTATATTATTATAGAGTTAATGTTCTATCGATTTTTTTCTATATAATTATAAAACTCAAATGACCTTGTAACGGGTGTTGTAACCCAACATCCGGTTTACGACTTCCGATTGCGCATGCGTACAAAAACATAAACCCATAATAACGTAAGCAAATAAACACAAATCGCTGGACTGGTTTCGTTCGAACAAACGGACGTCTTTAGAAAAGCGAATATTTTAAATTTATTGAATAAAAAACTTCAAGATATGGGAAGTAAACGCAAAACATGATGACAAATAATACGTATAATCATCGACCTGTTTCATATATACGATATATATTATACTAAATAATCAACGCGACAATAAAACGTATTATTTTACTGTGTACATTTTCAGAGTCCCAATTTTTTTTTTCGCGTTTAAATTATCTAATTAAACAATTGTTAATACTCTTTGTTTTTGTTTTTTTTACATCGTTCATTTCCATATTACGTTAAAGTTATTTTTATGGGAATTGATGTGTCGACGTGATTATGCCGTATATAATAATAATTGACAATAATAGTCACCAATTTGCGAACATGCAGGGGGTATCCATTGTCTCTTGAGACATTTGAACATTTGCGAACATGATGCGTCCATTACGTTTGTCTTCTGTGTTCGAAGCTTTTCCATTTCGGTTTTATTGTCATCCGAAGTGTGAGTACATTTTTTGAGATACCCTGTACATACCTAAACTTTATTGTCATCCCATTTTATTTGCAGGTGGAAACTCCAAGGTGTTGGAGAAAGGACAGTTGGATGGAATCTTAAATCCCGTGGTATTCCGAATCCAGGGTCCCATCAGCGTAAGTAGCAACATTATCGCCATCGTGAGCATCTGAAAAATAGCTTTTGATCACAATTGATTTTGTTCAAATTTTCAGTAAGGAAATTAAAGTTGAAACACTGCAAAATCAATAGAGAATGAAAAATTGATACGAAAGACTCAGGAAACGGTACTTGATGCCTCCTTGCTTAACATGGGTAAGGGTTAAGGTTAAGTGGAGTAATCCAGGAAACGGATTGTCGCACTTCCCTATCTCTCATCATAATAGCTAATGAAATGTTAGTCTCCAGGTCAATATATTTATCGATTTTGAGTTTTTAGTGTTTTATAAATCAAAAATGGAAATACGGATAACCCAAAAACTCAACGTTTCGCCCATTATTTCTCGGGCTTTATCAAGAGCGCAAAAAAATTAAGAGATAGACATGAGGAGATGATTTGTAACTCTCGGGAATATATATAATGATAAGATAATATATAATATAATGATAAGATAATATATAATATAATATATATAATGATAAGATATACTATATAATATAATGATAAGATATACTATATAATATAATGATAAGATAATATATAAGATAATGATAAAATAATATATAATATAATGATAAGATATAATATATCATATTATGATAAGATATAATATATAATATAATGATTAGATATAATATATATATAATGATAAGATAATATATAAGATAATATATATATAATGATAAGATATAATATATAATATAATGACAGGATAATATATAAGATAATATATAATATAATGATAAGATAATATATAATATAATGATAAGATAATATATAACATAATATATATATATAATGATAAGATAATATATAATATAATATGCATATAATGATAAGATATAATGTATAATATAATGATAAGATAATATATAATATAATGATAAGATATAATATATAATATAATGATAAGATATAATATATAATATAATGATAAGATAATATATAAGATAATATATATAATGATAAGATATAATATATAATATAATGATAAGATAATATATAATATAATGATAAGATAATATATAATATAATGATAAGATAATATAAAATATAATGATCAGATAATATATAATATAATGATAAGATATAATATATAATATAATGATAAGATATAATATATAATATAATGATAAGATAATATATAAGATAATGAGAAGATATAATATATAATATAATGATAAGATATAATATATAATATAATGATAAGATATAATATATAATATAATGATAAGATAATATATAATATAATGATAAGATATAATATATAATATAATGATAAGATAATATATAATATAATGAGAAGATATAATATATAATATAATGATCAGATAATATATATATAATGATAAGATATAATATATAATATAATGATAAGATATAATATATAATATAATGATAAGATAATATATAATATAATGATAAGATATAATATATAATATAATGATAAGATAATATATAATATAATGATAAGATATAATATATAATATAATGATAAGATAATATATAATATAATGAGAAGATATAATATAATGATAAGATATAATATATAATATAATGATAAGATAATATATAATATAATGATAAGATAATATATAATATCATGATAAGATAATGTATAATATAATGATAAGATAATATATAAGATAATGATTAGATATAATATCTAATATAATGATAAGATATAATATATAATATAAAGATAAGATATAATATATAATTTAATGATAAGATATAATATATAATATAATGATAAGATAATATATAATATAATGATAAGATAATATATAATATAATGATAAGATAATATATAATATAATGATAAGATATAATATATAATATAATGATAAGATATAATATATAATGATAAGATGATATATAATATAATGATAAGATAATATATATAATGATAAGATATAATATATAATATAATGATAAGATAATATATAATATAATGATAAGATATAATATATAATATAATGATAAGATATAATATATAATATAATGATAAGATAATATATAATACAATGATAAGATAATATATAATATAATGATAAGATAATATATAATATAATGATAAAATAATATATAATATAATGATAAGATATAATATATAATATAATGATAAGATAATATATAATATAATGATAAGATATGATATATAATATAATGATAAGATAATATATAAGATAATATATAATATAATGATAAGATATAATATATAATATAATGATAAGATAATATATAATATAATGATAAGTAATATATATAATGATAAGATAATATATAATATAATGATAAGATAATATATATATAATGATAAGATAATATATAATATAATGATAAGATAATATATATATAATGATAAGATATAATATATAATATAATGATAAGATATAATATATAATATAATGATAAGATATAATATATAATATAATGATAAGATAATATATAATATAATGATAAGATAATATATATATAATGATAAGATAATATATAATATAATGATAAGATAATATATAATATAATGATAAGATAATATATAATATAATGATAAGATAATATATAAGATAATGATAAGATAATATATAATATAATGATAAGATATAATATATAGAGAGTGAAGATATATAAATCCGCACGTGCGCGCATGCACACACATATATATATGTGTGTGTGTGTGTGTGTGTGTGTGTGTGTGTGTTAAAAGTTTTGTTGTTGTTAAGCAACAATTGTATTAAAGGTGTAAATTAACTTCTCTGAGTCTTAGAGAGTTGGATCTCATTACATTTGCATTATCGTTTCAGTATTCGAAACTTTTAAAGATATATATATATATATATATATATATATATATATATATATATATATATATATATATAACTAATACATTTATGACCACAAAAGTACATTCAAAAATAAAAAAAAACACTGTATAAAAACAACACAATGGAATAAATACTGGGAACTCAACGAATGCGGACATTCGCCGGTAGTCGAATGGAAAATAATAAGACAAGCTACCGCGTGTAGGCATTTAGACGGCCCATGTAAATTATGCCATCATGAAAAATTTGCTATCCTGTACTTTAAAGAACCCCAACATTTATTAAACTGTAGAAGAGAAATAGCAAATAACTGTGTTCACAAAATAAAATTTACTGTAGGATAGCGATACAAAATAGTTTTAAATCTAACAAAAACAATAGAACATAAACAAATAAATAAATTAAATAAACATGAATATACATAAACGATCACACATACGCCGAATATTCAATGTAGCTTAATCGCCATATATATTTTATAAATTACTATATATATATATATATATATATATATATATATATATATATATATACACCACTGAAACATATATGCACTTATGTAACCAATAATGTTTATATAATGAACATACTGTATACTTGCTCTGTCCTCCATTGAGCACTCTTTAAGAATTACACGGGTTATTATTTGTATAAGTCAAGAATGACTTATACAAATAAAAGAGAAAGCACATTTTTTAAATAACATGTTAAGTAAATATCATTTTCATAATTTTATTGCCTTTTTTTTTATTTTTAAGATTTATATTTTAGATCAGAATACGAATAGATCGAACATCTCCATCGATAATTAATGCAGGGTCTTCCAAAAGTCTTGGGCACATTTTGACATTGAATATCTGGAGAACTATTAAGGATATAAAAACACATCTGGTATATTCAGAAAGCCTGGAATCTCCCGATTTTCACGGAATGTTCAAAGATGTTCAATGTAAGCAGCATTGGTCACATGACACACATCCAACCGATAGTCCAATTCGTGCCAAACGTGTACCAGCATTGCTTTGTCAATGGTTGCAACTGTTTCTGTTAGTCGGGCCTTCAGTTCATCCACGTCTCTTGGAATGAGCGACATATAGACCCGTCCTTTCACAAGTTCCATAAAAAAAAATCGCATGGTACAGGGTAGGAAATGCACGTTGAACAAGTGTCCATGATTCATTTTTTTTTTTTTTTTTTTCAAATTTAAGCACACAAAACGTTTTTCTGGATGAGTGAACGCCATTACTGCATCTGAAAAGAACTGACAAAAAAAATCAACAGACTTACAAAATACTTGATGCATTTAGCTTTGAAATAGCACCACTTTAAGATATGAGGACTTGAAATGTGTCCAAGACTTTTGGAATATCCTGTGCTTTGAACTGGCTGCGAGAAAATATATAAATCTGTGATTTGCTGTGTTTTTCAATTTTTCAGATGTTTGGTCTGCGACTTACCTTGTTTGACGTCAATCAAGCTGAAGTGATCAACAATTTCACGTACGAAGTGAAAACGCCATGGCCACAAAAAAACTTTGAAGTGGCCGAATACAGAACGCCGAAAGTTATCGGAACACCCCAGCCAGACGTTAAATTGAATTTTAAAATTAGGGTAAGTTGGTTATTATCAGAGGAGTTTCACACAGGCTATCATCCTTGGAATTTGAGTGACCATAAGTTTCCCTGGATTTCTAGTAACTGGAATTTGGATAGTAATAAGACTCCTCAAGGTCCCAATCCTCTTCACGCTCATCCAGTGGAGGTCTGGTTAGTGCTTTCTCTCCTAGGTCTTTCCATCCTCCTTGACCTTCAATTTTATTGGCGGCACTATTTATGATTATGAGAAAAACATTATTATTATTATTATGATTATTATTATTATTATTATTATTATTATTATTATTATTATTATTATTATTATTATTATTGTTATTATTATTATTATTTACTCACTAGGAGTAGTCACACAGGTCAGCATCAAAGATTTCTCTTTGATAACAACCTGTAGTGTGTCTTGGAGTCTCAATGACAAGAAGTCTCCCCAGATTTCCAGTACTCTCCATCTCTTTCGATAACCTTTACAAATAAGTTTGCGTTATCGAAACAGCCGTTTACCTTTGATTTCTCGTTGGCAGCGACCATTGGTCTTCATGTGAAATTGGGTGGCAATAAGCCTCTCTAAGTTCCTAGTGCTCATCATACTCCTCCAGTGGAGGTCTGGTTAGTGCTTACTCTCCTCGATCCTTCCATCTTCTTTAACCCTTCTCAATTATTTAGTGTGATGTAGCATAAGCAAACACTACAAGGGACGGGGTAATTTACAATTACACAATTTCAGTTTTCATTATTATTTTTCTTATTTTTATTATTATTTTTATTATTATTATTATTATTATTTTCATTATTATTATTATTATTATTATTTTTATTATTATTATTATTTTCATTATTATTATTATTATTACATTATCATTTTTATTTTTATTATTATTATTATTTTATTATTATTATTATTATTATTATTATTATTATTTTTATTATTATTATTATTATTATTTTTATTATTATTATTATTATTATAACTATTATTATTTTTATTATTATTATTATTATTTTTATTATTATTTTTATTATTATTATTATTTTTATTTTTATTATTATTTTTATTATTATTATTATTATTATTTTTATTATTATTTTTTTATTTTTATTATTATTATTATTATTTTATTATTATTATTATTATTTTATTATTATTATTGTTATTATTATTATTATTTTTATTTCTATTATTATTATTATTATTATTATTATTTTTATTATTATTATTATTATTTTTATTATTATTATTATTATTATTATTATTTTTATTATTATTATTATTATTGTTATTATTATTATTATTATTATTATATTATTATTATTATTATATTATTATTATTATTATTATTTTATTATTATTATTATTATTATTATTATTTCTATTATTATTATTATTATTATTATATTTGTACTCACTAGGAGTTCACTAGGAGTTCTCACACAGGTTATCATAAGAGATTACTTATTAATAAAAATCGATGGTGTTATTGCAGCAACTGCTTGCCATTGACTTCTCGCTAGCAACGACCATTGGCCTCCACTGGAATTTGAGTGGCAATAAGCCTCCCTAACATCCCAATACTCTTCGCATTCATCCAGTGGAGGTCTGGTTAGTACTTTGTCTCCTTGGCTTTTCTATCCTTCTTGATCTTTTTCGATTTGGTGTGGTACCTTTGCCGACATTGCACTTTTATTTTATTTTAGAGGAGATCGTAGTTAACTTAACATTTTGCAGTTTCAGTTGTGTGTGTGTGTGTGTGTGTGTGTGTGTGTGTGTGTGTGTGTGTGTGTGTGTGTGTGTGTGTGTGTGTGTGTGTGTGTGTGAAAACACGTACATCAAATCTGTTGCCAGGGACGCTGGGAAAATAGTGGGATCCTTCTACCGCTCCAGAAGATATCTCACTACTGATGCAATTCTCTATCTGTATAAAAGCCCAGTACGTCCAAGGACGGAGTACTGCTGCCACATCTGTGCAGTAGCTGCTAAAAACAGCCTATCTTGCCTTGACAGAGTACAAAATAGACTTCGTGGTTTGGTAGGGGATGCCCTTTTCTCTTCCCTGCAGCATCTCTCCCACAGAAGAGATGTTGCGAACCTGTCTTTGTTTTATCGTCATTTCCATGGCAAGTGCTCGTCTGAGCTCCAATCTCTCGTCCCCCCGTCGCCAATCTTTTACGAGAAACACCCGTCTGGCTGTAACCACTGTCAATAATTTTCCCCACTCTTTATCTTTGCCTAAATCCAAACGTAGATTCCATGAGCAGAGCTTCTTTCGCAGAACTGCACGACTGTGGAACTCTCTTCCGTTTGCCTGTTTTCCACCTGACTACAACTTGGATGTCTTCAAATCCAACATAAACAAACTCCTGACAAACCGCTCCCTTAAGTAAGACACTATCAAATCTCCAATACTAATGATTACTACAATACTATCTCATTTATTACTGTGCACGCAATAACCCTTATCCCTGAGTGGCCTCCGGGCCTTGATAAGTGGTGACCCCATGTAAAAAAAAAAGTTGTAAGAAAAGCTTTTTTTCTTTTCAGAAGTGTTTTTTTATGTTAGTTTGATAGTTGAGGGAGGAGTCTGTTAGAGGCCATGAAATATTTCCTTTCTTGCCAAAACGATAAATTAGTAAAATTGTCTTATTCCAATTCTTTTTTTTGGGGGGATAGGTTTTCTGAACAATTTACTTTAATTTCTAGTTTAATTTTCTTCCAATTTATATATATATATATATATATATATATATATATATATATATATATTATTTTTAAAACTCTGATGAGTCGTAGACGGCGAAACACATGTCAGTGGATAATTATATTTTAAAAATAATATATGCCGCTCCCCATTTAGGGGGTACCAAATTGGTCAAAGGGAAAACTATTCCCAACTCGCATTTAGGTAAAAATGCACTTTCGTATAAACAATTGAATTCGTTCAATGAGTATCGCTAACAAAAACAAATAAAAACATATATATATATATATATATATATATATATATATATATACACACACATACATATATATATTAAATTATATTTTAGAAATTATATTATGTTTTAATTGTATTTGAAAAAATTATATTTTAAATATATTTTAGAAATTATGTTTTAAAAATTAATTTTCATTCACACTGAGGAAGATCGAAGGATTGGTCGAAAATTATGTGCTTTTGAAGGAAACATTCTTGTTTTTTCAAAAGACTTTTTGTATTCCTACACGTCAACACACAGGAAATAAATACAGAAAAGACATACGTATATATATATATATATATATATATATATATATATATATATATATATATATATATATATATATATATATACATTTAAGTTATTTGATGTTATTTCTCATTGGTTATTCGTTTCTACCATTGCGATCGGCCTAACCGTACCTTGCATGGCAATACGATAGGCCGTTTCCGGTTATTACCGTAATCTACCGGGCACACCCGAGTAAACTCATGAAAATCGCGGGTCGGTAAATCCAGAAGTACCCAGGTTAAATCAATACCGTTTTTGATTGCTCACTGTGGCATATACTCAGTTTCATTATTATTTCATTGGTCCATCAGAACGAACTATTTATTTCGTTCTGGCAGAATGAACTGGGAATGAATATTGAAAAATGAAATCAAATGATCCTATATTTTACAACGTTGAATTCTTCTTAATGATCCAGAAAACAAAATTGAAAGAATCTAAAAAAAAAGCGACGAACTTTATAATAAATCATAGAAAATATTTTTATTTTACGAGTTGCCTTCAATAAGTTTCCATTCTTTTTTTTTTTTTCTTTTTTTGTACTGGCAATTTTTACTGATAAAATACTGTTATTGTTACTGATACACACATGAAACTCTAGTATCCTTCGAAGTAATCTCCTCCGGCTGCAATGCACTTGTTGTACCATTCCAACAATTTTTTGATACCCCCATGGAAATTCTCTTGTGTTTGCATGTCAATAACCCTCGTCACACTCTCTTTCATCTCCTTAATTGTCTCATAATGACAGCTTCTAAGGTTTTCCTTGAGCTTGGAGAATAACCAAAAGTCACAGGGAGCAAGGTTTTGACTATAGGGAGGATGAGGAACTTAACGTCGATGATAACATCTTAATATCATGGATAACGTCTATCCTTCTGATCTTCTTTGGGTACCAGTGGGACAAATTTCGCACAAATCTTCAGCATCTTCAGTTCCTCGCGAATAATTGTATGTACAGCTCCCACGCCGACATCAAACTGTGCATTTATTGTCTCTATAGACACACGACGGTCCTTATCCATGAAATTCTTTATTTGGCCAATCAAATACTGTGGTCTGATTTCCTTACTCCTCCCATACCTCTCATCATCCCTCACAGACTGCTTTCCTTGAAGTTTTTATGTCACTCAAAAACAGATGCTCGATTTATGCTAGATAGTCTCAAAGCAATCTGAAGCATTCTATACGTTTCTGTGATATTTTTTCCAAGTTTAAAACTGAATTGTATTGCATATCGTTCTTCTAAAGTGTCCTCACATACAGATTACATTTTTGAAATTCACCAGCTGTTAGTAGGGTGTATTCCAATTCCTGTTGTAACTTTATTTGGACCTGAAATCATAAAAACTTTTCAGTTATCTCAATAACTGTGTAATAACACACTGAAATTTCAAGAGTCTACGACAATTTTAAATGCCTATACAAAAAAGTCTAGAAACGTATTGAAGACCCTAGGTACATGTAGTTTATTCCAAATGTAACGAAGCAATGCGCTCTTATTGTAACAGAGTGTCAACGAATGAAAAAAGCAGCAGCTACCGTATTTAAAGCGCGTATGCAAATCGGCGAGTGTGCACGGAAAGCGGAAGGAGAAAAAAGGAGATAAATACACCATGTGATCAAGTAGAAACAAATTTCGCCCGCGGAGATGAACGTGTGAAAACGAGGGCGAGAAGAGCTGTTGATGACCGCCGTAAAGTGGCGAGGAGAGAGACTTTTAAAAAGCACTTCTATACGGCAGAGCGTTGTGAAAGACATACGTGTGTGCAAAAACTTGTAAAATATAATGAAATGCCTTATTTTCGAAAACTGCATTTCATTTGAATTTTAAAAATAATGTCAAGTCGAATTTTTATATCTTTCCCTTTCTTAGTTGTTTGTTCCTTTGCGACGAGGTTTCAGACAACGTTCGGGTCCGAGTGTTGAAATGTTACGACACAATTAAAGTATAATGGCTACGTTATACAAAGATTAATATTTGTTATTTATAATTTTAAATTTCTTGCAGTAAGCGTAGATCGTTAATATATAAGTGTAATAAGGATTTAAAGGTGATTTCTGTTTTGAAATATAACTAAAAAGAAGAATCAAGAAAGTCTTAGCAACTTCAATGTGTGAATAAAAGGGTAAAGGGACATTGTTCACTATAAAATCAAAAGGGAAAGAGCTAACGTCATTATACTCCGTTTGCAACGCAGAGAAATATAATATCATAAAACCATAAATGTGCGTAGCGAGTGCTTAAATGCATGTATACACAAAAGACAAATGACCTAAATGTGATAAGGGTTTAAAGGTGATTTCTGTTTTGAATGTGTATTCGTTTTTGTTTTTGAATCAGTATTACTGTGAAGAATCGTTTTATGGACCGACTTGTTCCAAGAAATGTTTTGTTGCTCCTGACGAAGAGAGACGAGCTGTGTGCGATGTGAATGGAAATCGTGTTTGCAAACCGGGATTCGTTGGCCAGAACTGTGCTCGAGCTGCAGGTAAGTCTCTTACAATTTACAGTAACTTTTTCAATTATGGTTGATGATTTTTTTTTTTACATAAACGTCATGTGATGTACGCTTGATATTAAAAAGAGAATGGACTTTTCTATTAAAACTTCAATTAAAGTTACATGTTTAGGCAGTTACGTCACAGAGAGGAAGTCGCTAGTGAGACGTGGCGAATGACTAGATCAGATCGTTCTCTCTAGCTTCAAGTGAATCTCATACGATTAATTCTTTCAAACTAAGTTTCTATATATTTATGTCGTAAACAAGAAACCGCAAGTCTGAGAAGTGATGCACTTGAACAAGCGGTTACAACTGACGAAATATTGTGAATATAGCATCCAATATGTGAATAGTAGTCCGAAATTCTCATATAATACTCTTCATATAGTTCAGTCTTTTTTTGTTCTTCAGTTCTTAAAATATTTTTTTAATAAATCGTTTACGATAATCTGTTACAATATGTAGTGTGTTTCGGCATTAAAATATTAAAAAGGATGGTTATAGTCAGCTAACGCACTTCCTAATTTTCGGCCTAGCACTACCGAAAGCGGTGACAAGGCAAATCCTTCCCTTCGGTTTTTTCTCTTACACTTTTATCCCCCCCTATGCATGTACTCTTTTTCTCGTTCATATTTTTTTAATTTCTATACTTTTATAAACATATATTTATTATATAAATCAAAATAAATAACCTTTTATTTAAAAAAATAAATAAATATTTTTATAATTTCATGAACATATTTCTTATAAAATTTCAAATAAAATAACAACTTTTATTATTTTAATTTTGTTATTAAGATCACAAATAAAAAACTAACTGTGTTATTTATGTATAATTTTGTTAATCTTTATTGTATACTTTTCAATAATGTCCTTTTCTTCTATTTTATTTCAATAAATCGCTTCACAATAGAAATACAGAAGAACAATAAATGTGAAGGAACTGTTTTGCCTTGTCGCCGCTTTCGGTAGCGCTATGCCGGAAATTAGGAAGTACGTTAACTGACTACAGCAAAAGGGTGGCTATGACGTAAATTTAACAAACTCAGAAAAAGTTGCTATTTTTGGATATACGATAAGGGTTTATATTCCAGATACTTTGAAAGACTTAGTATTCCGAATGCATACTTAGAGTTGACATTCTGAATGTGCGGAAAGGGTTGCTATACCAGATACTCGAAAAGTGTTGATATTGCGGGTACACGGCAAAGTGTTGATATTCTGGATACATGGAAAAGTGTTGATATAGATATATGATGTACAGGTTGTTTGAAAATGTTTGATATTCCGAATATCCGAAAGAGTTAATATTTTGGATACTCGGAGAGAGTCGAAATTTTAGATATTCAGAAATATTTTGAATACACAAAATGATCAAAATTTTGGATATGCAGAAGGCGTTGTATTTCGGACATATCGAATGAATCGTTATTCAGGGTATGCAGAACGATTCATATTCCGGACCTACAGAAACAATTTATATTTTGGACCTACGGAAACAATTTATATTATATTTATATTCTAGATACTCAGAAAACGTTTATATATAATATATATATATATATATATATATATATATATATATATATATATATATATGTTTTAATTTTATGTTTTGTTTTTATTTTTTATTTTTATCTCTTGTTGTCTATCTTTTGTCTTTTTTTGTTTTTCAGCCAACTCTTGTTCTTCATACCCTTGTAAAAATGGCGGTACTTGCCAAGCACTTCCGGATGGGTCGTATCGATGCATTTGTGACCCAAGCTTTACAGGATTCAATTGTAACAAAGGTAACGCTCCTATCTTGTTTCTATTTTCACATATTTGTTTATTATTTCACTCTGTTACCTGATCACCGTCATGATCGCGCCATTACAACACAAGACGAATGCTCGATGTAAATAATTTAAGCTCTGAGTGGGGACTCCGAACCGCAAACTCCCTTTGATTGTCCACTGACCATTCCAAAACGTCGTCAGCGGGATCATGTCGTCAAACGTCTCAAACACTAAATATATCTCTATTGTTCAGTACTTTATCATTTTTAATAAATGCCCCACCTTGCTTAAATATATTCTAGTCCTTTTGTCTCTGTCATCAGTCGCATCTCTATTGCACCTCACATATTACATATTCTTGGCCTTCGGGCCGAGATCAAAGTGTAGTATCTGTTCCGGCAGATACTGCAAGCTATGACTAGCTATGACTAGCAAAGACCAGATGTGGGGGCAACCCCACATGCCTGACCTTTAACCAGCTCCCATTTCCCACCTCTCGGGAGCTGGTCCCCTTTTTCCCTTCCCCCTCCCTTCACTCCTCACATTAAAAATCAGCCTTGTGCCTAATTTGCTCGGTGGGGGAGCAAATAAATACCATCTGTTCCGGCAGATACTGCACTTGAGATAATTTGTACCAGTCAATGGAGGGGAAACCCTCTATACTGGGACAATTATTATTTTTGGTAACCAGAGTGACCCCTTTTAGGGGAGCTGGTTTTTACCTCACATTAAAAACGGCCTTGTGCCTAATTTGCTCAGTGGGGGAGCAAATAAATACCATCTGTTCCGGCAGATACTGCACTTAAGATAATTTGTACCAGTCAATGGAGGGGAAACCCTCTATACTGGGACAATTATTATTTTTGGTAACCAGAGTGCCCCCTTTTTGCCTACTTTTAGGGGAGCTGGTTTTTACCTCACATTAAAAACGGCCTTGTGCCTAATTTGCTCAGTGGGGGAGCAAATAAATACCATCTCTATTGCACCTCACCCTAACCCTCCTTTGTTTACCTCAATGAACATATTTCCTCTTCTTTTGTTATGTTTCTCCCCCTCCCTCTCATAACCCGGGGTGGGCTTGTGTGGAGTAGGTTGGGGCAGTGCCTATGGTATCGACACTTTCACTCACCCCAAACAAAGAACATTGCTACGTGAACTATATCTACAGGAACAGCGTGTAGGGAGTTGAGCAGCGAGATATCTGTTCACATTACATTTTAAATTTCAGCATGTTAGTACAGTCAGGGAAGCAGAATACCCAGGGGGGATTCTAAATCAAGGAAATAAACGATTAGCGTAGGAGTGTTTCTGGCATCTAGGGACCTCAACGTCGATGGGGTGAGCTTTTGCTGTTTGTAGGGTTAGTTGAAAGTATTTGCGCCAAGAAGGCGGGGGCAAATGCAACGCATTCCTCATAGCACATTCCGTTAAATGAATAACTAAAACCAAACAAAAGAATCTGATCAAAAGGAACTGTTTTCTAAAATACAATACTTTATCAGAGGAAATTAACTTTATTAAGATTTCTATTTTTCTATTACTCAAACGCAATTCCTATTATCAGCGATAGGTTATATAGACTCGCACTGCTAAGTTGTTTTACTAGTTCTTTACATCTCGGCTATAAAGTCTTCTTGGCTTCCCAGGACGTAAAGTCGGCAATGTATCGCCAAGCGAATCTCTCTGTAACTAAAACTGTAATTTAAACTGGCAAATATTTCATTTGTACCCATCTGGAACAGTTATGCAAATTGCATGGTCAAACTAGCTAACGTACTTGACTCTCAATCGTAGGGCCCCCAATCTAATACACCGGCTATAAAGTTCTCTTGGCTTCCCAGGACGTAAAGTCGGCAATGTATCGCCAAGCGAATCTTTCTGTAACTAAAACTCCAGTTGTTCCTCGTGTAATGGAAATCTCTCCGTTTAAATTTGTTTATTGTCCTATTTTATCATTTTATTTAACTTTCCATTATTTGTTACATCTATTTAACTTGACAAATATTTCATTTGTATCTATCTGTAACAGCTGCATGGTCAAACTAGCTAACGTACTTGACTCTCAATCATAGGTCCCCCAATCTAATACACCGGCAGTAATAAATTCCTTTTTCTGAACGATTTTATGTTTTATGTATGTTATATGTTTTGTAGTGGTTGAATACAATTTCTTGTATTTTCACCGCAAACAAGGCACAGTGCCACTTTGATGTGGGGGACTAGTATCTGTGACATAAATTGCAGGGATACTATGTAGGGAGTTCAGCAGCAGGATGTATGTTTACATTACATTTGAACTTCTGTATGTCAGTACAATCGGGGAAGTAGGAATCGGAAGGGAATTCCAAAGTCTAGCAGTTCTGGGGAAGAAACTATTGAATTAGAAGGCTTTTTAGCATCTGGGGATCTCTACTGTGTAGGGGTAAGATTTTGCTGCTCGTCAGGTTTGTTGGGGATATTTATGTCGAGGGGATACAAGGGCTTGCAGTTCGTCAGAGCATCGACCACTAAAATACTTGTAAAGCGGGCAGAGGGATGCAACATTTCGTCGATGGGACAAAAGCTGAAGCCTAGCTGGCAGTTCAAGGCCTATTAGGTTGGCGACTCTCCTTAGAAACCTGTCCAGGAGTGAGAGACTAGTAGCAGATGCAATAGCCCAAATGTAATAGCAGTACTCCATAAATGGGCGAATGGTGGCCTTGTAGATATGCATGATACTTTCAGGGATAAGTAACGTTCTAGCATGGTAGAAAGAGCCTACCTTCCTCGCAGCAGCCGCGGCAATGATCTCAGTGTATCTGTTCCAACTCATGTTCCCTATGAACGTTAAACCGAGGAGTTTTTTCATGTAATGTATCATTAGCCATAGCTATTAATGTTTGAGAAAGTTTTTTTTAATTATTAAAGGAAAGAAGCTTAGTCTTAGCAACATTGAGTGTTATCATCCATTTTTGTCCCCATTCCACTACAGACTGGAGATCTTCCTCAAGGGTTTCCCTGTCGCCATTTAAAAAAAATATAAACAGTAAAAGCACGATGCACACCAGTACAAATCATATTTCTTGATTAGCCCGTTAGTGAAAAACGTGGGTAGGGTTTAGCCACATAAACTCCTCAATGGAACTTTCATAAGTTTATTAGCGACATATAGTTAGAAGTGTATAATGGTGGAGGTATTGCTGCCGCACCATGTATTAAACAAATTATTTATAACTTTGGATATCTATAAAGATGTAATACGTAAAATTCGTGCTAATTCGTTTTCCCCTCGTGCCTGTTATAGATCGTAGTGACATCAGCAAATATACCCTTCTCGGGGACAATTTTATCAGGGAGGTCATTTATGAATATCAGGAATAATAAAGGTCCAAAGATTGACCCGTAAGGTATACCCTCATTTATATAATATTTTTTGGCGTACGACCATCAAGGACAACTTGGATTCTCCTCTTATTTAAGAAGGATTTAATTATGTTGAGTATACGTCCAGTAATACCATATAATCTGAGTTCCCTGAGAAGACGGTCGTGCAATACTCTCTCAAAAGCCTTAGATATATCTAGGGATATTGCCCTAACTTCCCCTGTTTTAGCTAATGCCAACGCAAAAGCTTCTATTCGTCTGCTTTCAACGAAGTCCAACGCCTCAACTGTCTAAAACAATACAATTTAATTCTCCGCTCTTTATTCATTGAAAGAGAGAGAAAGAGAGTAAAAGAAAGAGAGAAAGAGAAAGACAGACATTCACACATAAACATTTGAACATTCTTTATATTTTGTAGACCTCGGGGACGAGTTTTGGGGTTTGATTTTCCGAATCTGGGGTTTCAAATCGTTTTACTTAGTTGAATATTATAAACAACTGTCATTGTTGGCTCGAATCATACCTGATTGACAACGGTTACTGAAGCCGCCATGTTTTTTTTGTTTTGTTTTATTTTTTGTTTTGTTATTTTTTTGTTTTGTTTTGTTTTGTTTTTGTTTTTGTTATTTTTTTGTTTTTGTTTTTTAATAATGACGCATTTCTTTCTCGCCTCCCCGCGAGCAGAGTCAGGCACATGTTAGGTATAAGGTTTATTAATGCAAAAGCCCCTAGCTCTCCAAAAAGGGAGCTTCTTCATTGTGCCCACACGGCCATTTCATGACAGCGAGAATCTATCACTGTACGAGGATGATAATTTTGAATTCAAATTCAAATTAAAAGATTATTGTTATTGAAGTGTTTTAATCATTATGAATTTATATATTTTATGTTATTGAAGTGTTATTGAATCATTATGAGTTTATATATTTTAAACACAATGTATTTATTTCATAACAAAATTTAACAAATTTAAAAACAAAAATGATATTTTCCGGTGTGTGTCTGTGTTAATCGGTCGGATTTTATTATTTCTGGCCAAGTGTTATGTCCGCTACTCATAACCCAATATTTAACATCCCTAATAATTTGTACATGTTTGATTATGTAGGAATTGATGAATGCAGTGTCGATCCAAGTCCATGTTTCAACGGAGCTACTTGTAAGGATGAAATCTTGAAGTTTTCCTGCAGATGCGCCCCCGGATTTACTGGGAAATATTGCGAAACCGGTAAGAGATTTCCTTTTCTTTTGTTGTTTACATCTCATAAGCATTTGTAAATAATCCAACCGATATTCGTAAAATGTAATCACGAAAAAGTAGTGGTACTCTCCCCTACATCTTGGTGTAATAGCTAATGAAAACGGAGCGTTCTCGATGGCCATTGACTATAGACGACCACTTTATATTTATTTTATTTTTTTTATTATTGTTTCTTTCAACAAAAGCCAGATAAAGTTTACTCTTAGACACGCGCACGGATGCATAGACCAGTGAGAACGCGCAAACACACAATAGTATCCCTATTCTATACGTTGCATAATGGAAGTCCTCATTCTGGTGGAGAAAATGAACGGTAGGTGGTTGGAATGATTGACAGATAAAGGGTTAAGAAATTACTCCAGCGAATAAACGGAAGTAAAGAATGTGACGTCATTTCCTGAAAAAGTGTATCCTGCCTTTATTCCAACTAAGTGATCGATCATAAAAAACGTTAATAAGCGTAGGGAAAGTGAATAATGTGCATGTAAATTACAATAAGTTAACCAAGGTAATCAAAATGGTAAACTTAAAATATATTATAAATATTAAAGAGTTAATATATACAAGTAAAATGAACTCAGCCAGATGTAAAAGCTCAATAAAACCGAAAAGGAAATAGAGCTTATAATATGAACAAATGATTAATAAAACATGTTAAAAGACATCTTGAAAAAGAGTTAAAAACATATTTAATTTTAAAAAAAGGAAGCACAATATAAGTGGATAGTCTTTAATCCGCGGAGTTTCGAAGAAATACTCTCCTTCTCGTCAGAGGGCAGGAATTAGCAAAATGCAGGATCGGATTTTGCATATAAAAGTATTTAATGAAACTACAAGTTAGTCACAGATCTTACTTGGTTAAAAAAAGGGTGAGGTAAGGGGAACAAGAGGCAAAAGAAAAATAAAAATAAAAAGATTTCATATGAACGGACAGTCCGGTGAAGGGTAAAAATCCAAAAATGGTAAAATCCAAAACGGTAGAATTTAAAATTTCAATCAAATAGGCAAATTGCAAATGGTCCAAAATAATCCAAAAGGCAGAGTTCCTTGGAAAAAGCGCAAATGGAATGAATTCCAAATCATTAAAAGAAAAGTACTGGAGAGAATATTTAAAAACACGTCTGTCAAGGCTGGATGAATCAATATGAGTTAATCGAGAATGGTTTAGATACATGACGGCCTAAGCTGTCTCTCTTATTAACTTTTTCTCTCGCTCTTAATGTATTGAGCAACCGTCTCATGTACCTTTCTTATACAGTGAACACCTTTCTAATCTCACTTCGTTTCTCTCTCTCTCTCACTCTCTCTCTCTCTCTCTCTCTCTCTCTCTCTCTCTCTCTCTCTCTCTCTCTCTCTCTCTCTCTGGCTATACATATATATATATATATATATATATATATATATATGATTACTTCATTTAACCACATAAATTTGTTGCATAGAGGACATTATATGTAAGGCCATATTACAGTTCTTCTTATAGATACTGACGGTGATAGAGTGATAGATGCACAGTTCTTATATTTCTTGTAACGCATATAGAGAAAAGGAGAGATTCATTTCTTGTAAGGGTTACATAAAGTTCATATTAAGATGATTAACACATTACCTTTTAATTTGTGGGATGATGACACGAAGACAACAGTTACAGAAATCGATGGTGATCCTTTATTTCATTGGACCGGTCGAATGATGATTACTTCAGGAATTCACATTTGTTCTACATGGTTAAATTTCTACCCCTTCGCCTATAAGGAAGCAGTTTACCACTGACTGACTCGCCTTATCTCTGCTGACTAGCATACTCAACTATTCTGCCTCAACTCGACTGCCTGACTATTCTAATCTGACTAATTCTAGCTCCTATATTGAGAATTCACTTTTTTTCTATGACGTCAGATGTGTGGTTCCAAAACGTGACCAACTCACGCGGCTAAGCACGCGTTTGTTCAAAATAAACTTCTGCAAACAAAAACCTAACCTATTTTTAACCTATTTTCTTTAACAATATATTTTTAATTTGTATTGTTCATTCTTTTTTAGCTGACATTTTTAATTCAGTTTTCATAAAAGAACGAACAATCAATTCTTTTTACAATACAAACAATATCGAACTATTTCCAATAGAATTCAACAATAGCTAAATTCTAACATTCCCATTTCTGAACCTTGCTTACAAGGTTCGAGTCTCGGCTTATCTTAATCTCATTTTCATCTATTTAATGTTCTTCTTATTTACATGGAAAGGAAACAGCCTTTCCTGTAACAAATTAAGATACGAAGATATAATTTTAGGCGTAAATTTTCAGGATTTACTTCAACAGTGCTCAATATATAGATAGAACTAGGTAGTAAGCTATGAAAATATATATGGCAATTAAGCTACACAGAATATTCTGCGTTTCATTTTCGTGAGAATTCTTATAAGCCTGGCGAATTCTCATAAGCCTGACGAATTCTAATGAGAATGAAACGCGGAATATTCTGTGTAGTGTAGCTTGATTGCCATATATATTTTCATAACTTACTATATATATATATAGAGAGAGAGAGACAGACAGAGAGAGAGAGAGAGAGAAAGTAAGAAACGGAGTGATGTTAGAAACGTGCTCACTGTATAAGAAAAGGTACATAAGATCATTTAAAAGAGGTCGCCTGTGCCTAATCTTTTTTTTTCGTTTATTTCTCTCTTTCTTCTCACATACACAAATATCTTTCTCTCCCTCTCTCTCTCTCTCTCTCTCTCTCTCTATATATATATATATATATATATATATATATATATATAAATATATATATATATATATATATATATATATGAGGACTGTAACATTGTCACTCTTTTTTTTTTTCAGATAATAAATCCTTCATTTAAAAGCTGCCTCGTGTGCGCGTGTAAACTAATCGAGATTTGGGTTAGATAAATGGCTCTTAATAGATATGAGATATATATTATCCATTTAAAAGAGGTCGCATGTGTCCGCGTGAATTAATTCAGACGATGATGAAAATGCGGTATACAATTATATAACTCACACCTAAGACGACGTGGTATACGTAGTAGTGTCCATATTGTAATACGTCAATTATTCGTTTCATTTTCTAACATAATTTGTTTTTGTTTTTTCTTTATTTTTAGCCTTAAGTGCGTGCTCACCAAACCCGTGCGCAAACAATGCCACGTGCACAGATCGTTACCTACCCACGGGGGCATTCAAGTGCATCTGCCCGATCGGGTTTGTTGGGACCCTATGTACCGATCTTGCCTGCAAGATCAATTCCTGCTTCAACGGCGGCACGTGCATTCCCCAAGTGGATGGATACCGTTGTGATTGCCGACCTGGATTCCAAGGCAGCCAATGTCAAGACTACTCTCCGTGCGCTTTTAATCCGTGTCAAAATGGGGGCGTCTGTACGCAAATCGGCACCAACGGTTACACCTGTAATTGCACTGGGGGTTTCGGGGGACAAAACTGTGAGATTAGAGATGCCTGTTACTCTCAGCCTTGTTTAAACAACGGACAGTGTTATACGAAAGGGAATAATCAGTTCCAATGTGCTTGCAGAGCCCAGTGGACAGGTTTAAGATGTGAGACGGCACTGAATCCGTGCGATTCATACCCTTGCCAAAATAATGGCCAGTGTGTAGGAAATGGGAACACTTTTTATTGTATCTGCCCTCAAGACTGGACTGGTCCTACATGTACCCAATCTGTAGATCCTTGTAATTCATACCCTTGTAAAAACAACGGTCAATGTATACGAAATGGCAATACTTTCTATTGCAACTGTGCTCAAGGTTGGACAGGCCTAATGTGTACGGATACCGTTGATATTTGCGCTACTTACCCGTGTAAAAACTATGGACAATGCGTCAAAAACGGTACAGGATTCTCGTGTATTTGTCAAACTGGCTGGACTGGAGCTACATGCACGGAAGCTGTTGATAGCTGTTATCCCAACCCATGTCAAAACAATGGCCAATGCATCAAGAACGGTAACTCTTTCTATTGCAGTTGCCCTCAAGGCTGGACTGGTTCTACGTGCGCCGAACCTATAGATCCTTGTAGTTCATACCCATGTCAGAACAATGGCCAATGTATTCAAAATGGCAATACTTTCTATTGTAACTGCGCGCAGGGTTGGACAGGCCCAACGTGTACGGACTCCGTTGATGCGTGCGCTTCGTACCCTTGTAAAAACTATGGACAATGCGTCAAAAATGGAACCCGTTTTTCCTGTGTTTGTCAAACAGGTTGGACTGGACCTACATGTGCTGAATCTGTAGATCCTTGTAGTTCGTATCCTTGTAAAAATAATGGGCAATGCATCAAGAACGGTAACTCTTTCTATTGCAGTTGCCCTCAAGGCTGGACTGGTCCTACGTGCGCCGAATCTGTAGATCCTTGTAGTTCATATCCATGTCAGAACAATGGCCAATGTATTCAAAATGGCAATACTTTCTATTGTAACTGCGCCCAGGGTTGGACAGGCCTAATGTGTACGGATACCGTTGATGCGTGCGCTTCGTACCCTTGTAAAAACTATGGGCAATGCGTCAAAAACGGTACAGGATTCTCGTGTGTTTGTCAAACTGGTTGGACTGGGCCTACATGCACGGAAGCTGTTGATAGCTGTTATCCCAACCCATGTCAAAACAATGGGCAATGCATCAAGAACGGTAACTCTTTCTATTGCAGTTGCCCTCAAGGCTGGACTGGTCCTACGTGCGCCGAATCTGTAGATCCTTGTAGTTCATTCCCATGTCAGAACAATGGCCAATGCATTCAAAATGGCAATACTTTCTATTGTAACTGCGCGCAGGGTTGGACAGGCCCAACGTGTACGGATACTGTTGACGCCTGCGCTTCGTACCCTTGTAAAAACTATGGACAATGCGTCAAAAACGGAACCGGTTTTTCCTGTGTTTGTCAAACTGGTTGGACTGGACCTACATGTACAGAAGTTGTGGACAACTGTTATCCTAATCCATGTCAAAACAATGGCCAGTGCATCAAGAATGGTAACTCTTTCTATTGCAATTGTCCCCAGGGTTGGACTGGACCTACATGTGCTGAATCTGTAGATCCTTGTAGTTCGTATCCTTGTAAAAATAATGGGCAATGCATCAAGAACGGTAACTCTTTCTATTGCAGTTGCCCTCAGGGCTGGACTGGTCCTACGTGCGCCGAATCTGTAGATCCTTGTAGTTCATACCCATGTCAGAACAATGGCCAATGTATTCAAAATGGCAATACTTTCTATTGTAACTGCGCTCAGGGTTGGACAGGCCTAACGTGTACGGACTCCGTTGATGCGTGCGCTTCGTACCCTTGTAAAAACTATGGGCAATGCGTCAAAAACGGTACAGGATTCTCGTGTGTTTGTCAAACTGGTTGGACTGGGCCTACATGCACGGAAAGTGTTGATAGCTGTTATCCCAACCCATGTCAAAACAATGGTCAATGCACCAAGAACGGTAACTCTTTCTATTGTAATTGCCCTCAGGGTTGGACTGGTCCTACGTGCGCCGAATCTGTAGATCCTTGTAGTTCATATCCTTGTCAAAACAATGGCCAATGCATCAAGAATGGTAACTCTTTCTATTGTAATTGTCCTCAGGGTTGGGCTGGTCCCACATGTGCTGAATCTGTAGATCCTTGTAGTTCGTACCCTTGTAAAAATAATGGTCAGTGCATCAGAAATGGAAACTCATTCTATTGCAACTGCGCTCAGGGCTGGACAGGTTTAACGTGTACAGAGACCGTTGACATTTGCGCTTCGTACCCTTGCAAAAATTATGGACAATGCGTCAAAAACGGGACCGGTTTTTCATGTGTTTGTCAATCTGGATGGACTGGGCCTACATGCACGGAAGTTGCCGATATCTGCCATCCTAACCCATGTGAAAACAATGGCCAATGCACCAAGAACGGTAACTCTTTCTATTGCAGTTGTCCTCAGGGTTGGACTGGTCTTACGTGCGCCGAAGCTGTAGATCCTTGTAGTTCATACCCATGTCAGAACAATGGTGAATGTATTCAAAATGGTAATACTTTCTACTGTATTTGCCAACCTGAATGGTCTGGGAAAACCTGCACGATTAAAACTGATTCTTGTACACCTAATCCGTGTCTGAACAACGGTCAATGTTTATCAAACGGAAATGGTTATACATGCTCATGCCAAGCTGGTTGGACGGGGCCAATTTGTGCAGATCCGATTGGTACCTGCACCCCGAACCCTTGTCGAAATAACGGGAAATGCTCAATGTCTGGAAACACCTTTGTTTGTTCCTGTCCTGTCGGATTTAATGGAAAGTTTTGTGAAGGTAAATATAACGAATTCTATCTCTTTATCAATGTATATCTTTTTTTTAATTCTTAATTAAACTGTTTTCGTCATAATACATCAAAAATGGAAACTATTTCTATTGCAGTTGCCCCCAAGGTTGGTTTGGTTCTTTTGTTTTACGGCATATCAACCCTTTTCGGGTTATTTAATGTCAAATCCATTTATTTTGGAAACAGTATTCATGTTGCATCCAGTTATTTTGTAGAAGGTTTTTATTCTTTGAGCTCTTTGTATCTTCAATGGCTAGTTTGTAATGTTTGTTTGTTTTATAGCGGGTTTTTATCGTTTTTCTTCCCTGTCCTGCAGAACATAATTGAGTTTTGCAATGGGAGAGGGAAAAAGGGTTACAGTAGTAATGCTTGGTACATTTTAAGTTAGGAAACCAGTCAGAAAGGTGGGATGGGATAGAAAGAGCAGGGGGGGGGACTGGGAGGAAGGAAAAGGGGGAAAAGTTGAGTTGTTTTTGTTTTTGTAAAACATAATTAAGTTTTACAAAAGGAAGTAGGAAAATAAAAAAAAGCATCAATGTTAGGTGCATTTCGTCTCGGAAAGCCAATATCTTCAAACAGCCTGATCTGGTAGCACTAACCCAAGGTTGGACTGGTCCTACATGTGCTGAATTTGTAGAACCTTGTAATCCATACCACAGAGTGTTCAATCCTCGATCGAGTCATAAAAAATACGATGGGATAAAGGATAAGTGGAGTACTCTTAGTGTATTCAATAAAAGGAGAGCCTTCTGGTCGCCATAGACTATAGTCGACCACGATTTTACTTTTCCCTCTGACAATTCTGTGTAAATATTAAATATATTCCTTTCCATCTTTATAACGAGATTTACTCGAGTAAAGAGATACGTTTTATTAAGGCGTCACCCCTTATCAAGGATCAAAAGCCACTCGAGAACAAGTGTTAATTGTGTGTAATGTGGACAGTGAGACAATACCGCAAGATTAGTAATGATAGTGATGATTGAGCACAATTTTATTATTTAAGAGAGCGGCTCATTAAGGATTTGTTTACATTGGACTTGAAAACTATAACTATTGTGTTGTAGTCAGATGAGAAGCATCCCCGCGGTGCTGTGTTCCACAGATGGGCAATGAGGTCGCATAGGAACAGCGATTATCAAAAATAATGACAAATTGGTTTACTGATCGCATCCTAGATGTTTTCCTTGCAACATTTCGGTCTTCAAGTAGGTCTTGTCGAACTCTGGAGACTTTATGTCGAACTTGGGAATGTGTACGGAATTTCGTAGAGTATTCTTAGCGACACTTCCACAAATGTAGCAGCAGTGCTCCATTTTGGGACGGGTTAAGGTTACGCTTAAGATTATCTATTATGTAGATAGATGATTGTATCATGAGTCAGGCACTTTCTTGGCTGATAGTGTTACTTGAAAATACACGTAATAAAATAACACTTGATAGTCAAGTGGTTAAGACGACGCTGCCTATAAACGGTCTGTATTCTATGACGCAGTGTCGAATCCACATCTCCTTTTTCTCTTTGTGGCTGCGTCTATACTCTAGCCTCGTAGATAATCTAATATTTAAAAGTCTGTCTCCATATTTCCAAGCTCTATTTCTTCTGAAACTAACAGTCGCAGAGCAGAACAAGGGACCTCAAATGAATAAAAAGAGAGGCTGCATTTTTCAGCCACGCATTGTTTCAGACACGCATCTAACATTTTTGGTGTTTCTTAAGATATAGTCGACAGATCGATATTTTAAATATGTTAACACGTTAAGCAAAAATCGATTCTCATCTCGAAAAGAACTGATAGATCCAAAAGTTACAAAAATTCGTCGAGTAGAAAGTTATTTATAGTTAAACGTAATTTTTACGGAAAATTGGGTAAAATTTCATTTTTCCTACATGTTATAAACTGAATGGTGAAGAGTTCATACACAGCGAACATAACTCGGAACTCAAAATTTAGATTATATTGTCATAGCTTCCGACATTTGTAGCCTATAGTGATAGACTTTTTAAAATTAATCTCACGCAGTTGTTCTACTCGGTCAAACAGAGGACATTCAATTGTTTTTCTGGGCATTTTACAGTCAACGGAGAAAAAAAAAGGCCAAAGACCCTAGTGTTTTGGTTTGATGTCTTGAATATAATTAACTAATAACAGAACCGCTAGACTCTGGAATTCCATTCCAGGTCCCTGCGTCCCCAACAGTACTGACGTGCAGGAGTTCAAGTGTAACGTGAACCGACATCTTGCTGCCCAAATCCCTACATAGTACCCCAGTAGTTGTTGCCCCTGATAGTAGCACCCTACACCAAAGTGGCAATTTGCCTTGTTTGGGGTGAAAATGTAATAAAAAAAATAATAGTTATGACCAAAGTTTCATTTCATTCGGGCAAAACACTAAGAAACGGGGCTTTTTGGGGGTCACCCTGTATTACTATTTTCGACATGACAATTAAATACATAATATTATTTTTGCTTAAAACGATATGTATATTAGAGGGGACAGCTCCCGGTTTTTAGTTAGAAACGAAGTGATTAGGATCGAATAAAGATAATATTTAAGGAGAATGCTGGAATCGGACACAAAAGTTAAAACGAATACATGTTGTTAGAGATACGATTCCAGGAATGCAATGGAATTATCCATTGTAGTTAGAAATAATTATAAAAACAAAGTTAGGTCAGAGAAATAATGGACAATCAAATTAAGGAATGTTCTTTATGTCGCCAGGATACGTGTTGGAAGCATATGCAATATCCACGTGCAAAACATTCACATGTTGGCCACATTCTGACGTCACAAAGAAAGATAGTTTAATATAAACAGTTTGGGTTCAAAATCAGTTAGAGTTGTTAGACAAGAGTCGGTAGTTGAGTGAGGAGAGAAAGTCAGCCGAAGTTCCTTCAGGTAGCGAAGGGGGGGAGAATACAAGTATTGTACTTGTATTATATTTTTTCCAAAGCAGTCATCATGAGGAAGCCTTAAAATAAAGATGAAATATTGATGAATATACGAGGTGCCTTCAATAAGTTTCCAGTCATTTTTCGTACGGGTATTTTTACTGATAGTACATGCATAAAACTCTAGTCCCCTTAGAAGTAATCTCCTCTGGTTGCAATGCACTTGTACCGTTCCAACAACTTCTGAAAGGCCCCATGGAAATTCTCTTGTGTGAGCGTGTCAATGACCCTCGTCATAGCCGCTTTCATCTCCTCAAGTGTTTCACAACGGAAACTTCTAAGAGTCTACAGCAATTGAAAATGCCTCTAAAAATGACTGGAAACTTATTAAAGGAACTTCGTATGAATAATTTTTCTTTTTCTTTAATATATGTTGTTTTTAATATTTTAAGTCGATTAATCAAGTTAGAATATTATTCCCATACTAATCTGCAAATATTAATTAATCTGTACACTTTCATTTTTTTTTCTTTTGCAGTTATTATCGACAGCGGGGGTAAGTTTTCATTTCTATTTGCTCCTTTCCTTATCCAACTCTATAAGAGATAAGTTAAAATTATCCTGACGGTTCCCTCTCGGGAATAAAATATGGACGCGTCTGTGAAGCTTAATTTCAATCAATATATTTAATATTAATACATGTTTGTATAATACATATTTTACCCTGGCAAAAACGGGCAAAAATTATGGCCCGTTGACTTAGAGTGACTTATGCAAAACTACCAAAGTGAATATGGTTTGTTTATGTATTTGCGGATTATTATCCTCATATATATATATATATATATATATATATATATATATATATATATATATATATATATTATATAATATATATATAATTTAAAGGGGGTTATAACAGTAGTCTAAAGAGCAGAGTGTATTTTAATGTGATATTAAAATTACTAACTTAATTAAAATACAAGAAAAGAACAGTGCTCATTGTAATTCAGATATATAATAAGCTATATAGGCAAATATCCTAGCGCTACTTTAATATTTAGTAATGTGATTGATAATTTATAATTCAAATTAGAATTAAAAATTAAAAACCTGTTTCATAAGAAGGAACAACAACAACAAAGTCAATAATTTGTACGATCGTTTCGGAAACGATGTTTTTATTGTGATAGACATTACGCCACGGACAATAATTTTGACATATAGTTTTTTTGTCTTTTTTTAAACAAAGTCTCCTCATCAGCAAAAGTATTGGGTGGGGTTTTTTATATGTAAAAATACCATAAATATTTATGGTGTCTTTTACATATAAAAAAAACACCCGATACTTTTGCTGATGAGGAGACTTTGTTTAAAAAAAAAAAACTATATGTCAGATTTATTGTCCGTGGCTTAATGTCTATCACAATAAAAACATCGTTTGCGAAACGATCGTACAAATTATTGACTTTGTTGTTGTTCCTTCTTATGAAACAGATTTTTAATTTTTAATTCTAATTTGAATTTTAAATTATCAATCACATTACTATATATATACAGGCAGATGTATCCGGTGCTGTACGGTGTTAAACCTAACGTTAAATTCCTTTGAAAAAAAATTAAGTAAAAAACAACGGAAAGAAACTGAGACGTATGCATGTAGTATTATGTTGTTTTTTTTTCTAAACAGTTCAATTCTTGTAAAGAAAAAAAAATATTCGAGCTGAGATCGAAACCAAAACCTAAAGACAGTGAGTCAAGTACGATAACTACCAGGCCAGTTTTCCATGTTCCTAAAAAAGGTGTTTTAAACCTACTAATGCGCAGTTGTGAAACAGTTGACAAACAGATAAAAACCCGATAACCGCCAAGTACCAATTTATTTTTATTTGACTACTTAGCAGCTCTTTTTACGGGATAAAAACCAATTAAAACGTTTTCCACAATTCTGAATACCCTATATACCAAATTTCAAGTCTATAGATCAAAAATTAGTTGAGTATATAGGTTGAGAGTTACACACACACGCACACACACACACACATATATATATATATATGGGGGGGTTAATAAGAATTGTCTCTGTAATAATAAATACGAAATCTGCATGAATTAAAATATATTTAAGCGTATTTTACGACCAGGCAATAAAATAATTGTGTCATCTAATTATAGAGGAGAATTAACTGCTTCCTTGGAAAAGAAAAAGGTGTTTGTACATTTTTGCCGCTATTTTTAAATAGTTTTATTTTTCATGTTAAATCCAAGCTTTCTTTTTTTTAATCAAATTGTTAGGTGGAAGCAAAAAATAGTTACAAAACACCCTCCCCATGTTAAGAACAGCTTTCGAAATAATAACGTTATTATTTCAACACAGTGGCAAAGAAAAATACTAAATATATATTTCAAACTGCTTGGCCTAACGTTCACAGGAAACATGAGTTGGAACAATTATATTGAAAACATTGCCAGGGCCACTGCGAAAAAGGTAGGCTCTCTCTACCGTGCTAGAAAACTACTGACACCTGAAAGTATCCTGTACCTCTATAAGGCCACCATTCGCTCATGTATGGAGTATTTTTGTCACATTTGGGCTGGTGCATCTGCTGCTAGTCTCTCGCTCCTAGACAAGGTTCAAAAGAGAGTCGCCAATCTGATAGGCCCTGAAATGGCATCTAAGCTTCAGCCTCTGTCCCATCAACGAAACGTTGCATCCCTCTGTCTGCTCTACAAGTATTTTAATGGTGAATGCTTTGACGAACTGCTGAAAATTGTGCCCCCATGACGTAGACACCCTCGACAAACCCGACAGGCAGCTAAATCCCACCCCACACAGTAGAGATCCCTAGATGTAAAAGATCTTTCTACTCCAGTCGTTTCTTCCCCAGAGCCGCTAGACTCTGGAATTCCATTCTAGATCCCTGCTTCCCTAACTGTACTGACATGCAGAAGTTCAAGTGTAACGTGAACCGACATCTTGCTGCCCAAATCCCAACATAGTGCCCCAGTAGTTGCTGCCCCTGATAGTAGCCCCCTACACCAAAGTGGCAATGTGCCTTGTTTGGGGTGAAAATTGTAGTTAAAAAAAATGTTAAGTGTGGCTCTTTTAGGTGGGCGACTCTTTTTTTTTTTTAACCCTGTCTTGAAGCGAAAGATGCACCAGCCCAGATGAAGCAACAATCCTCCATTCATGGGCGAACAATTACCTCAATGTATTTGCCCCAATACATGTTGTCTGTTAATGTTAATCCTAAGAGCTTGAGGAAAGTACTATAAGGCAGTCCATCATTAACCACGGCAATCAGTTAAGACGGATCTTATTATTAAAGGAAACAAGTTTAGTCTTGGCAGTATTGAACGTCATCACCCAGTTACGGCCCCATTCCAAAAAAGACTAAAGGTCTTCCTCTAGAGTTTTAACAATTTCTTTAGATATGCGTTCATTTGTTTTACCTTCGTGTCTGTTATAGAGCATGGTGTCATAAGCAAATATACCCATCTCAGATGAAATTTTATCACGGCGGTCGTTTATGAATATCAAGAATAAGTAAGGTCCAAGGATTGACCCCTGTGCCACACCCGAATTTATATCATTTTGTTTTTATGTACGACCATCAAGAACAACCTGGATTTTTTATCTTATTTAAAAAGGATTTATTTATTTATTTATTTATTTATTTATTGCGGGGTGTTATCCTCATCTTCATGGTTGTTTTTATTTCACCACATTTCAGCCAACTCATCCTCTGGCCTTCTTCAGGTGGGATAGGAATTCTGAGTCTTGTAACTGTATCCCCAATAATTACTGCCTTCCATAGTGGTTGTTGTCTCACCACGTGTTGGCCAACTAATCCCCCGGCCTGCTTTGGGTAGGATTGAAACTGCTATCTTCAGACGTTGCTCAACTAGAACAGTAGAAGCTCACGTGGAACCGTCGCGGTTAATCACCTGAAGAAGGCCGGAGGATGAGTTGACTGAAACGTGGTGGAAGAACAACTACGAAGATGATAATAACAGTTCGCAAATAAATAAAATAAGTACACAAATTACTCATCTCAAAGGATTCCAAAAAATAAAAATGATTTATAACTAGCGGGACCTGTGGAAATTCTACAGGGGACTCATTCTTCTTCTTCTTCTTCGTCTTCTTCTTCTTCTTCTTCTTCTATATATTAATAAAATGGAAACAATTATCC
>NC_136505.1:99071067-99083567 GCF_053919585.1 Euprymna scolopes
TATAATAAATTATTAAGTTTTTCTATTTTATTTTTACTTTCATCATATTTTGCTTTGGTTTTGATACCCCCGAATTCGAAGCTATCTCTTTACAACCCTTCCTTTTCATAACCTATCATACTTTCATAAATCAGAGTCCATTTTCTGTAGGCTTTTTTTGAACCCAGTCAACTACAGGTACTTTTGCTGATATATATATATATATATATATATATATATATATATATATATATATATATATATATATATATATATATACGATTAAAAAATTAAAAAATAATTGCTAAAAAAAAAAGTTTACGTATTTTTATATATTTTTATTATAATTGGGTGAAAAAAAAGTAAGCATAAAATATATTTGGAAATTGTATCGATTCTCTACTTCCATGTCTTAATTTAGAGACGCGAGTGCCAACATCCGTTGCGTATATAATAATTAGTAATAAATAGTGACATTTACAACTAGAAATAAAATTCATACTAGAACTGTTTTTCCACCGCAAAGTGAAGCGTCGATATTTTTTGATAGGTTGAATTCTTTGCATGGAGCTCTAAAGTTCACTATGGAAAGTGAGAAGGACAATTCGCTTCCCTTCTTGGATGTTCTTGTCGAACGTTCAAGGGGAGGGGGGACTTTCTCACTACAATTTATAGGAAGCCGACATTTACTGGCCTATATGTGAACTGGTTGTCTTTTGTACCAAAATCACGTAAAGTCGGCTTAATTAATACTTTGGTACATAGAGCCCTGACGATTTGTTCACCTAACAGATTGGACGCCGAACTCTATAAGATCAGGGAAATATTCATTATTAATTGTTATCCTGTTGACCTTATTGGAAACTGTATTTTCAAAAAGGTTGAGGATTTTAAATCCCCTAAAAAGTTTGGACCATAACAATAAGTTGTTAGAACGATGGCAGAGTCATATATATATATATATATATATATATATATATATATATATATATATATATATATATATATATATATATATATATATATATATATATATATATATATATATATATATATATATATATATATATATATATTATATATATATATATATATTATATATATTATATATATATATATGAATGTACATATGAAGTGATATACAAATCGCCATTAGCGCATTAAGCGATGCTCTTTGTGTAAAATCAAACGGAGGCATTTGGACAATGTCAAAACATCATTAATTAATTACCCTCACAGCAGCAGCTGTATAGAGCAATGATGAGAAGCCTTGAATGTCATTTGGGCGATCGGGTTTCGAGCCTGGCTAACCGAAATGATGAGCTATATATATATATATTAGTGATGATGAGACGATTCCACTATTTTTACCGATTCCGATACGATTACCGATTTCGTGCTAAATTCCCAATTCCGATACAATTGCTGCTACTGATTCTGATCCTTTAAAAATCTGTAATTATTTAACTAGAAGATGGTTTCCCCCCCCCCCGATTTTCGTAGAAACACATGTTAAATATGCAGATATTTTCCTAAACATAAAAATATACCCTTGTGGAGTGTGATCTATCGATTTTAGCTTTACTGGTATTATAAAATCAATAAATATTTATTATTTTATCATTATTACCAGCAATGGAAGATTTTACTTTAAACAAAATTAAATAAAAAAAGACAATTAAAAGAATCGGAAAATAGGAATCAATTTTACCACAAATCTGATTTTTCGATTTTCGATTTCGATTTATCATCCCAACACAATATATATATATATATATATATATATATATATATATATATATATATATATATATATATATATATATATATATATATATATCACGATAGATAGATAGATAGATATATCTAGATATAGTTAACTCTTTAACTTTAAACTAAATTAATTCAAACTATTCAAACTATAATCTCTACACTGCAAGATTTTTTCAAGCAAGAATATATGTATTATATATATATATATACACACACACAATCACACACGCGCGCTCACGCGTGCATTGAGCCTCAATTAACATATATGCTTATGAAAACTGTCCATACTATTGAGTACTATACTATGCTATAATAATAGCAAAAATATTTACTCAAGCTTTGAGAGTTGCATCCATGTTTTTATTTTAACTAAAACAAAGAGGTAGTAGGAGGAAATAAACGATTAATACAATTCTTACTTTCACCATGCCTCTCTGAGAATACGTTCAGAACCGGATCTTTATAAAAAAATTTTACTGATTTATCCTCGTGCTCTTCAATTCCTAATAACAATTGCTTGTTGTTGTTTTTTAATACCATTGTTTTTATGTGACCATGGAATCGATTAATGCTACACGAAAACACTTTTTACGAACTGTAAACTTCGGTTAGTTTTCTTGCTTTCAAACAAAAACAACATCATTACAATAAACGAGTTTTTATTCTTTCTGACTCATCATGTGTTTTCACACGAGCGATTACCTCTGATCGATTACTGGTGAAACCCCGAATGGTGTTCCCTGAAATCTGAGTGACAGATTTTCAGTACTCGCCGCTTCTTTCGTAACTCGCTTTATTTTCTCGCGCCAACTTTTTTTTTTTTAACTAGAAGCGTAGCAGAGCACGGACTCGCGTATGGAAGCAGCAACAGCGACAGTCAACATATGCAAATGACTTAGCCGCGTGCGAGGTAACGTCACAGCGAGGAAGAAGGGTGGAAAAGATTATAAAGAGAAAAACGTGGCCCTAGAATGAGGAAATAGACGTCTTAGTATCGGTTCTTCAGATGGTGCACTTCCATTTCTTGTTCTCTTTCGGTGGAGGATCAGTCCTTCACAACTGAGACAATTTTTTTCATTTTTGTACCTTTTCTCCACGTTAAAAAACGTCCCTGGTGTCTAACTCTGTCCTGTGAGGAGGCATAGTAAATAGGTACACACGTGGCCCGAGAGCGACAGGGAAAGGCGCGTCCTAAACATGGCCAGATAAAGAGAGAGTACCACGTGTTCGACACAACAGTACCAGAAAAATTTGGAACAAGAGACGAGGTGTTATTCTGAAAGTACCTGTAAATAAATGTCTGTTGTTCAAGTCAAAAAAGTGAGTCGAATTCTTTCCTTGTCTTTGTTTCTTTGCGACTGTCTGCATAAAACGTGTGGGTGCCCGTGTCGACAAGACCGTACAGGGGGTTACCGTTTATAAGGACCCAGAGAATAAGGGTTAAGATACCTTAGTGTTGATCGGCAACAGTGGTAATTTGATTATTTAAGAACTGTTTTATATTGGACTTGAAAATGAACATGCCATAATCAGTTAGGAAGCAGCCCCGTCGTATTGTATTCCACAGACGGGAGGTTCTAGGAAAAACACTTTGTTCATGGATTTTTTTATTAGCTGTCTTTTAACATGAATGGTTGGTTTCTTGAAGATGGAATCTTTTCTCGGTTCAGAATTATAAAATCTCTAGTAAAAGCATCGGTCAGCTTATGCATATGTTGGCCATAGGTGAAAATCGGAACGCCATCTTTTTTCTCTATTCGTGGATTTTTTGTCTCTATGACACTACATCCGCATCAAACTGTAACAGCGCTGACGGCTATATGTAAATACCGAGCCGTGAGCGAAATGACCTTACAGTAAGAAAAACAAAAGTATAAAAATGAGAGAGAGCACATTTGAGAAGAAGATCACGCTAGATATGTGGATGACGTTCGAGAACACGTTCGAGAAAATTATCGTGTGAGTGGTTGTCCAACTTTCACTTCTGTTTCATCAAATATATTAGGTTGGTGCAAAAATAATGTCGTTTTTTGACGTTCAACTTCAAAAAGGTCATAACACTTTTCATAAGAAACTTTATTAATCGAAATAAAATCATTAGAATCGACACATTTTTGCCAACGATAAACAAGTTTATTTCTCCCATTAACATAGAAATCCGGAGTTCTGGAAGCGATCAAGTCATTGAAGGCCGATTCACTATCATCTCGGCTTTTGAAGCATTTTTCCTGCAGGAAGTTGTCGAGATGCTTGAAAAAGTGATAGTTGGTGGACAAGAGGTCCGGTGAATACGACGGATGAAGCAGAGTCTCGTAAGCCAATTCGTTCAGCTTCTGCAGGGTCAGTTGAGCAACATGCGGGCGAGCATTGTTATGGAGGAGAATTGGTCCCTTCATATTGACCAATCTCAAGCAAATACGTTGGAGCTTCTAGTGCATTTCGTCAATTTGTCGGCAGTACTTCGTAGTAATCGTTTCGTCCGGATTCAAGAAGCTTTGATGGATGAGACCGGCCGCAGACAACCAAAGAGTCACCATAACCTTTTTTGGTGCCATCTTGGCTTCGGGTAGTGTTGTGGAGCTTCTCAGGCATCCAACCACTGTGCCGAACGTCGCCAGTTGTCATAGAGGATCCACTTCTCATCACACGTCACAATCCTCTCAAGAAATGGGTCGTTTTTGTACCTCAAAACGACGATTTTTTTTTTTTTTTGATTATCGTTCAATTCATGAGTACCGATTTATTCACATTTTTTACTTCCCTATTTGCTTTAAATGGCGAATGAACTGTTGAGTGGTTGACATTGTGTTCAACAGCAACTTCTCATGTGGTTTTGCGACGATCAGCTTCAATTAAGGCTTTTAAATGTTTGTCATCAACCGCGGCTGTCTTCATTTTGGAGGCTCTTGTCACCATTGCGTAATTTCTTGAACCACCGCTGTGTCACACGTTTGTCCCTGTGCCAAACGCATCATTGATATCACGAGTTGTCTCGGAAGCTTTTTGGCCTAGTTTGAATTGGAACAAGAAAATCGTGCAGATTTGAACTTTGTCCATGCTGTCGAAAAGCCTGCAAAAGAGATTGAGAACGGCAACGTATAACACGATGCGATAGAGAGAAAAACGCATTTAGAATGACATATAACATGGCTATATTATATATCAATGAATTAATTCAGAAACCATACACTAAAATAACATATGTGAGAAAACGATAGTTTTTTTTTGCACCAACCTAATATATATCAAAATAAAGAGAAAAAAAGAGGAAAGAAGAAAGAAAATAGCAAAAGAAATAATAATAATAGTAATAATATACGTAATAATAATAATAATATACGTAATAATAATAATAATAACAATAATAATAATAATAAAATAAAAATATCTAAATAATAAAATCATTACTCATAAAACACACACACACACATATATATATATATATATCAATGAAATATATATATATATATATATATATATATATATATGTATATATATATATAGCTTGTTTATATGTAAGTTAATAATATATAACATATATCGATGTATTTATTTAAAAAATTTATTGAAATTCAAAATCCATGCAATTTATTTTGTTACAACTTTTCGTCAAAATTCCAAAATTAATTTTAGAAAAACTGTTTTCAATGATTAAACATGCAAACAATTCTGATATAATCGGTTAAGCTTTGAGTAATTCTTATTTAGTTTGTTCAAGATTCGAACAATTTTAATTTCATTTGTTCAAAACTTGAGCAATTATGATTTCATTTGTTCAAAATTTGAGCTATTCTAATTTCATTTATTCAAAATTTGAGCAATTTTTAATTTATTCAAAATTTGAACTATTTTAATTTCATTGGTTCAAAATTTGAACAATTTTAATTTCATTTGTTCAAAATTTGAACTATTATAATTTCATTAGTTAAAAATTTGAGCAATTATCATTTTATTTGCTAAAAATTCGAGCTATTCTAATTTCATTTGTTGAAAAGTCGAGCTATTCTAATTTCATCGATTAAAAATTCGAGTGTTTCTAAGTTCATTGGTTAAAATTTCGAGCTATTCTAATTTCATCAGTTAAAATGTTGTGCTATTCCAATTTCATTGGTTACAATCTGTACTATTCTAATTTCATTGGTTACAAATTCGAATTTTTCTAATTTCATTGGTTACAAATTCGAGCTATTCTAATTTCATTGGTTCAAAATTTTGTGCTATTCTAATTTCATCGGTTAAACTGTTGTGCTATTCTAATTTCATTGGTTAAAAAATTTGTGTTATTCTAATTTCATCGGTTAAAATGTTGTGCTATTCTAATTTCATTGGTTACAAATTCGAGTTTTTCTAATTTCATTGGTTAAAAAATTTATGCTATTCTAATTTCATTGATTACAAATTTGTGCTATTCAAATTTCATTGGTTACAAATTCGAGTTTTTTTCTAATTTCATTCGTTAAAAATTCGAACTATGCTAATTTCATTGGTTACAACTCTGTGCTATTCTAATTTCATTGGTTACAATTTCGTGTTTTTCTAATTTCATTCGTTAAATATTTGTGCTATTCTAATATTCAAAATTCGAGTATATTATATAAGAGAAATAATTAGCATTCATTATAGAGAAAATTCGACATTTCTTTTCAAAATAATTGATTTTAATTCTTCAAGTTGTACTTTTCAACACTGCTACGACATTATCAACCAATATTCTTTTTTGGATAATCACCGGATAATATTCTTAGATATTTAAGGAATAACAAACCGGGACATGCAAATGTTTGTATGCGTATGAATGAAATGATTAAAGTATGAATGAAATGATTAAAGTATGAATTTATCAATAATTCGAAATTTGCTTGAAATATCGTCAAAGTTCTTTATAGTACTATTAGGTTGAAAAGAAAGTTCTTGCGGTTTTTAGTTTTTAAATTCAGATGAACATATTTTTGTTCAAACAAAAAAATTATTGATTGGAATAAGCACCATCGGAATGAAGAAACTTTTGCCAACGCTATTTTAGTATTTTTTTTTTTTAATTATCACATTTTCACCCCAAACAAGGCACATTGCCACTTTGGTGTAGGGGGCTACTATCAGAGGCAGCAACTACTGGGGCACTATGTTGGGATTTTGGCAGCAAGATGTCGGTTCACGTTACACTTGAACTTCTGAATGTCAGTACAGTTAAGAAAACAGGAACCTGGAATGGAATTCCAGAATTTAGTGGTTCTGGGGAAGAAACTACTGGGGTAGAAAGATCTTTTACATCTAGGGATCTCTACTGTGTGGGGGTGGGATTTAGCTGCCTGTCGGGTTTGTCGAGGGTGTCTACGACGTGTGGGGGGGGACAAGTGTCTGCAGTTCGTCAGAGCATTCACCATTAAAATACTTGTAGAACAGGCAGAGGGATGCAACGTTTCGTCGATGGGACAGACGCTGAAGCTTAGATGCCAGTTCAGGGCCTATCAGATTGGCGACTCTTTTTTTAAACTTGTCTAGGAGCGAGAGACTAGTAGCAGAAGCACCAGCCCAAATATGACAACAATACTCCATACATAGGCGAATGGTGGCCTTATAGAGGTACAGGATACTTTCAGGTGTCAGTAGTTTTCTAGCACAGTAGAGAGAGCCTACCTTTTTCGCAGCGACCCTGGCAATGTTTTCAATATAATTGTTCCAACTCATGTTTCCTGTGAACGTTAGGCCAAGCAGTTTGAAAGATGTACTCTCAGACAGGGAGTCACTGGCCATTGCTATTGGTGGCAGAGAATTGATCGTTGTAACCATCCGACGACCAACCACTACGTTCATTATCTTCAAGACTCTCGTCGTCGCATGAAATTTCTTAAACATTTCTTTGTGCGTTCACGGTAGTGGTTTCTAGTCCAAACGCTTCGTTGATATTGCGAACTGTTTCAGCAGCTTGTCGGCCTAGCTTGAATTGAAATAAGAAAATTATGCGAATTTGCTTTTTTCTATCTTGTATTCAACGTTCTTAAAAGAAGGCATAATTGTATTAAACGATTGTAATTTAAACGTTTAGATAGAGTGAAAAACGCTTTTTTAAAATGATATATAAAGTAAAAGTATTACCATGAAAATGTATTTGAAAATACATCATTTGAAATTAAAATTATAAATTCCGCAAGAACCTTCTCAACCTAATATAATTGTGCCTATACAAGATGATGGGAAAATAACTCACCACTATTGCAATTTATTACTTAATTATAATTTTTACAAAAAATGCACACGCGGCGATGGAGCAATAGTTGAGAGATTGCCTCTTCATTTTTTTTTCTTTTAATCCTTATAATCCATGAGCGATATTTTTTGACGATGGATAAAAAAAAATGTTTTTCTGGATCAGCTGTTGTTTTCAGTTGGCGATATGTTGCGATATTTAAATCCTCTCATAATATTCGTCACCATTCATTAGTCAATCTATCTATCTCATTAATCCTAATCGTCAAATGGCTTTTTAGCCTTGATAAGTGTTGACTCATTAGTACAAAAAAAAAAGACGTTAATTGCGAAATCAGTTGATGCGGCTCCCAGGCGTCTTCAAACGCTAGTGTCGAATGCTGGCACTCATATTGAATTCATAAATAAAACCTCGTATATATATATATATGTATATATGTATATATATATGTATATATATATGTATATGTATATATATATGTATATATGTATATGTATATATATATGTATATATATCTATATTTTTATAAAGTAATAGGGTTCGTGTGTTTCGGTCTGTGTGTACAGCTCTCCATCATCAACGAAATATAAAGGAGGTAAGAGGGTAGATCTCTCCGGGTAGAGAAACATTAGAACCCATTTTAGGATGTTTCTGTTATAGGAGATATAAGAATCTTTGCCTAATTTCTTTATATACTAGTCTACAAACCACCCCCGTATCGAATGACTTATGCTCATTTGCATATCACATTATATTAAATCTCTTTAACTAATTACCTCGACCTTATTACATATTGGAAATATTCTAATCATTTCAACTGTACTATTTACAAAATCTATTTAACATTTAATTATTTAATATATTTTCATTTAATTTTATATTCGATTTATTTCACTTTACGTATATTATCAAAACAATTCATTTGCGAGGAAAGCTTTATGTTTTGGGATTGTATTGAAAATGTAATGGAAATTTCAATTTCGTTCCGTTTTAATCTTTTATATTTTACTTGCCAATATTATTGAAAGAATACAATTCAACTATCGTAATTTTATATAAATAAACAAAAACAAATATTTTAAAATAAAACTTTATTAAAAAAGAAATAATTTTATTTTTAAATGAAAAAAATCAATTTAGTAAAATAATTGTATTAAACACCCCCAGCCTTGTCAGCAAACCTGTAAACCTATAAAAGTTAACATTTCGAATGTAAACAGTGATTTTTCGATTTTGTTAGCGCTTGCCGCAATTAAACACAATTAAAACGGAACTAACTTTATTTCCATTCTATTTTTTAAACAACCCCCAAAACATAACGCTCTCTTCCAGTTATAGCCAATTTTTTTTTAATTAAATAAAACAGGTCAAAATAAACAGATAAGCGCATTTTCTTTTACATTTTTCTTACAACCAACGTTGTCATTTTAACCAACTGCAGGATACCGTTACTTTTGTGGGGTTGTTTTGAAAATGGCACGGAGATTATAATTTCGTTCCAATTTAATCTTTCTGGTCGAGCCTATTTCGAAAGCCTGTCTTATCATAGATTTGAACTACAAATAATTTATTACATTTTGATTATTACTATCTTAAGACTTAAAGCTTATATTTATTTCATTTTTCTATTTATATATTGAATTAGTTATTTCCAGTCTTATTTAAACTTAGTGCTTTCTTTAAACCGGATGAACCTTTTATAAAAATATGAGTTTAACGTAAAGAACACGAACAAGGTTTTATTCAACTGAATTTCTTCCAGTTTACTAACAAAATATATAAATTTAAAAGAGATATAAATAATAAAATAAAAAGGTTATGTAATTTAAAAGAAATACACGTACTCACAAAAGCAGAACTTTTTTACACATTTTTTTCTTTAAAACCATAACAATGAGACTAACAATTACCTAGATCTTGGTAATTATTTGTTTTAATAGAACTGTTTTAATTGTACTGTTTACTTAGTTAACCTAAGTTGGTATTACATTTATTTTACATTTACTTTTTTTTTTTAATTATTACTTTTAGACTGTGACGTTTACACCCGGAAGTAATGAGTCACACGTAGGTCGCTTTTATTCATTCCTTTTGGTCAAGATCAAAGTGTAGTATCTGTTCTTCAGATGCTGCACTTCATTTTCTTGTTCTCTTTCGGTGGAGGAGAAATCCTTCACGACTGAGACAATTTTTATTTTTGTACCTTTTCTCCACGTTAAAAAACGACCCTGGTGTCTAACTCTGTCCCGTGGGGAGGCATAGTAAATAGGTACAATATAATTGTTTATAATTGTACTATTCAGAAATATTATTTATAGTTCGTCCATTTCAGTTAGTATACATTTCCTTTACGCTTAATTAATTTACAATCATTAATATCGTTAAACAATTCCGTTTAAAACCGAAATTATGCCACCCAAACGAAGTAGAAACGAAAGTGAGGAAGAAAGAATGGAAAGATTGGAAGCTAATAGACTAAGAGTTGCTGCAGTTCGCTCCAATGAAAACAATCCAGATCGAGAAAGACGTCTAGAACTTAACAGGATACGTCAAAGAGAAAGGAGAGCAAGACTGTCAGATTTGGAAAGAGAAACCCAACGTGAAGCTGACAGAACTAGACATGCTGTAAGGCGGTTAAATTCATCACAAGATGAAATTCAAGAAAGGCAAAGATATGCACTGGAAAGAGAAGCAATATTACGATCGAATGAATTATATGAGGTAAGTAGACGTACACAAGGTCAGTTGAGAGTGGCTCAACGACATCAGAATGAATCGGAAACCCAATGAAGCTTTCGCCTATACCAAGGGCAACAACGAGAGGCTGCATGGAGAGAGAGTATGACTTTGCCCCAGCAATTGACAGAAAACGAGGCAGCTAGACAACGAATGACTGCTTTGAGACACCATGAAATAGAACACTGCAATAGAAAAGGATTGCTCTACAACAAAAATGACTCTCTCACTACAGCTGATATAGGAAAAATGGACAAAGTATGTCAACATTGCTCAGCTGTAAAATTTAAAGGAGAACCCCCTGGTTGTTGTTGTTCTTCTGGCAAAGTTGTGCTTGATAGCTTTCCACCACTGCCTCAGTTGCTTCAAGATTTGCTCTCCGGCAATGGTCCCATCTCTAAAGATTTTCTGCAAAATCTACGCAGTTATAACAATTGTTTTGCAATGACATCATTTGGTCACAAAATTGTGGCAGTACATGGGTGGAATCCTTCTTTTAGAATTCGAGGCCAGGTTTGCCACCAGATTGGGAGTCTTTTACCACCTGAAGATGAAACAGCAAAGTTTATTCAAGTCTACTTCTTGGATAGTCTAGAAGAGGAACTACATAATCGGGGACGTGACAGTAGACTCAATAGAGACATTCTCCAAAGTCTGACTGAATTTTTACATGAGAACAACAGCTTCATTTGTCAGCTGAAAACAACAAAGGAGAGGATTGAAGAAGAACACTTGGTAGAACATAAAGTTGTCATAAGGGAAGACCGAAGGCCGCAAGAAGAGCATCCACGGCGATTCAATGCTCCAACAACAACGTATGAGATTGGAATATTAATGGAGAATGAACCAACAGCTAACCGGGATATTGTCTTGCGTTTTAGAAATGATACATTAAAATGGATCTCCGAACTACATCCCCTCTACGATACTTTAATGTACCCGTTAATGTACCCCTATGGTTCTCCATCTTACAACATCTACATGAAGGCATCCAATGGGCGAAAAGTTACCCAACAGCAATTTTATTCGTACCATTTAATGACTCGGCCTGGAAACTATTTTCTCTGGTACCGAAGGCTATTTCAACAATGGCTGGTGGATGTGTACTGCAAGATTGAAACAGAACGTTTACAGTTCCTGAGGCGTGAGCAACAGACCCTGAGAGCTGACAATTATAGCAACTTGAGAGATTCAATTCTTAGGGAGGATGGGAATCCAGAACAGTTTGGTCAACGAGTTGTTCTTCCGGCAACTTATACAGGAGGCCCTCGATACATGTTTGAGCGTCAAAGTGATGCCATGGCATATGTTCGGCGAATGGGCCGAGCCGACCTCTTCATCACGTTCACAACAAATCCAAAGTGGACAGAAATTACAGAAAATTGTCTTCAAGGGCAAGACCCTCAGGATCGTCCAGATATTGTTGCCAGGGTTTTCAGGCAGAAGCTAAAAAAGTTACTTGAATTTATTAAAAAGGGAGGATTTGGCAGGTTGAGGGCTTTCCTGTACAGTATTGAATATCAAAAAAGAGGACTGCCGCATGCACACATCCTCACCTGGCAGGCCCCAGAGGACAAACTTCTACCAGAAAAAATGGATCTCTGCATATCTGCAGAGATCCCTGACAAAGAGGAAGATCCTGATCTTCATGCTAAAGTGATGGCACATATGGTGCATGGACCTTGTGGACCATTTAATCCAAAGTGTCCATGTACGATTGACAACAAATGTTCCAAAAAATACCCAAAAGAATTTCTTCAGTGTACCGAGCAAGGCCAAGACCAAGTACAGGCGAAGAAAACCA
>NC_136505.1:99093567-99108567 GCF_053919585.1 Euprymna scolopes
AAATATAGTTGAATAAATTCACAAAACAGTTGAATAAATTCACAAAATAGTTGAATAAATTCAAAAAATGGTTGAATAAATTCAAAAAATAGTTAAATAAATTCAAAAAATAGTTGAATAAATTAAAAAATATTTAAATAAATTTCAAAAATAGGTGAATAAATTCAAATAATAGTTAAATAAATTTAAAAAAATAGTTGAATAAATTCAAAAAATAGTTAAGTGACAAAAATTAATCACCAATAAATGACTCCATGCTTAATTTACAAAAAAAAAATTGTAATTTAATTAATCTTTTATAAAAAATTTTAAATAAAACCATTTTATTTTATAGAGACAGATTTACAACATTTTTAAATGGCGATAACGCTCATAATGCAATATAACTGTTTAACTTTCATTTTAAATCAAGGATGGTAGCGCAAATACGACAAAAATATCATTTTAAAAAACGTAAAAACTACACATGAGAATAAGGAAACTTTAGTTAATTCTAGTAGTTAGGTGCACCCATACAAATACTGATGTGATAGTTTGCAGTTTTAACTGACTCTGAATAAGGCATGGATCGACCACGGATTGGTCAGTGCATTGTGGTCACTCGTGCGTGCAATTCCATGAAGTCCAGCACAGAACATCATACATACCACTATTTACCTTTCTCCTGTTTTATCAACTCAAGATTTGTCTGAATTTGGTCTGCATTCGACGATTGGTAAATCTTCTTGATGAGTGCAACGGACAATTTCTTTTTCGAAAGACTTTCAGCCATTTCAATCATTCGTCGGAAGCCATCCTAAAATTTAAAAGTAAAGTTTTAGGTGCTTCTGCAGTTTATCGACAATGTTATCGAAAACTTAATTTGTTGAATAAATTTATTGATTTTTAAGAATTTAAAACGGAGAAAAATAATCAAAATGAAATTGAATGCAGGAAATGATTGCAAAGCGGCAAACTTGAAATATTTACCAGTTGAGCGTCCAATTTGGCGTATTTCTTTTTCATTATTTGCACTTCAAATTTTAATTTGGCTTCTTCAACACTGAACTTCTGGAAAGAAATGAAAGACAATTCTTCAAAGACGATTCTTATTTATTTCTTTTTGCTGAATTTGAATTCGTATCATATAAAATCACGAATAATTTTTTTTTTGCTATTGATACAGTTTTCGAATCGGGACAAAAAAAAACTGACTTTAGCCAACACAGAATTACGTAAACAAACGGAAACGGCCGAATCAAAACGAAACGGCGTAAAAATCAAAACGAGGCTAATTTTCAACAGGAAAAAAAAATGAAAAAAAAAAAACGTATGTATATTTTTATGACAATTTATTTATTTATTTATTTATTTATTTGACGGTGCTTCAATATTATAATAACGAAAAAATATTGAATTTCAAGTAAAATAAATAGTACTTACGTAATTGCCAGGTTTCAAATAGTAGCATATCCAAAAATTAGGAAAAACGATAAGGTAGAAAAATATTATTCATAAAAAAACAGGTCCTATGAGGTTAAAAACAGTTTGATAAAGTTCTATGTTAGGTCACGTGACGTGCGTTACATATTGGGTCATGTGACGTAAGCAAAGGGGGAAGTAAGTCAGTTGAAACGATTTACAGTAAAAAGAATTTATTCAGTAGGTACGGGCAAAAATGGACCAATAAAGATAAGGGGACTTAGTTTTGGAAGCCGATTTATCATAATGTGTTTTTTTAGGTTTCCGACTACGTTTTGATTGTATTTGAAAGATTAAAGACTAAATTTAATTTCCAAAAGGAAAAAAATATTTGTACACGTGAAAAAAAAAGTTATAAAAAATATTTTCACGTCGAGCTAACCAATTCAGCTAAATTTTGAAGTTAAATAAATTAATTGTAAAAACCCTTTAAAAGATAAATATTAGTTTTCTAGGTCTTAGTAAAGTTCTAAGCCATTGAATTAAATTTTTAAAAAAAGACATCTTGTTTGTACGAAAAATAGCTTAATTAGCCCCAAAAGCAAGGAATTCTGCTCTTCACAAAATCGCAACAAACAGAAGTTTTGTAAACACTGATTATACAGAAGCTCAAAATTTCAGCCAGTCAAAATGCTGTGTGAAAATGACGTCATGTAATTAAAAGTAGGTGGGGGTGCTAGTTTTCTTCTTTTTCCTCAGACGTGCATCCGTACATTCCTATCCTGAACGTTCGTATCATTTTTACCATTTTTTAATTTAATGATTTTCTATGGTTCTGTTTTTAAATTATTTTTTTAATTATTGTTCAAGATTATATAAAAATTATATTACACCGAAAGTTTCACATTCATGCAAGCAAGGAAAATATTAAAATCTTACACATAAAAATCATGCGAAACCTCTAATCTAAAAAAAAATGTAGATACATTTTTTGCTATTATAATTTTTTGTGTGAAAATATTAAATAAACAATGTTTAATTCAATGATAATATCGGTAGTTTGAGGAATTATTTTTTCTTTTAGTTATATTGAATTTATTAATACGGACTTTATGAGCATTTTTCGTAATGTTCCTGTAAAGATTAAATTTTTTTTTTTTAATGTTCCTCTAAAAATTAACTAATTTTTTTTTTTTTATTAATATAATTTACGATGCTTTATTTTCATAAAAAGCAAAAATAAATTCATTCATTTTTTTTTTTTTTACTACAGAAAACCATAACTTTAGTAAAGGTAGTTTTTGTTTAAACAAAATAATACATTTCCACTAAGATTTAAATAAAATAAAAAATAATGGGGTCAATCATTATTTGGTAAATACTGAAAATGTTATTAAAATTGGTTAATTTCCTGATTTTTGGTGAACCTTTTAGTAAAGGGAGGGGTCAAAATGTTTAGACATTTTGAGCATCGGCATTTATTCTGCACGTACCTATTATTCAGAAAACAAAAATAAACGGTGCCTTTTAAGATAGAGTCGACGGATCGATTTTTTAAATATGTCCTTGTAAGCAAAAATAATATTACTTAATTGTCATGTGAAAAAATAGTAATATATCGAAATATTACGAAAATTCATCGAGTAAAAAGTTATTTATAGTTGAAAGTAATTTTTACGAAAAATGGGGGAACTGCATTTTTCATAAATGTTTTCATATAGACGGTAGCTTTCAAACGCAAGGGACATAACTCAGAGACTAAAATGTCGGTCACCTTTGAATGGCTGCCAAAATTTTAGCTTATTGCGATAAACTTTTTTTTTTTTACTATAAAAACACAATTGTAGTTTTTCTACTTGGTAAAATTTGGTAATATTTGGATATATTATTATTTTCGACACGACAATTCAGTAAGTAATATTATTTTTGGTTATAAGGACATATTTACAAACTCGATTAGTCGACTTTCTTAACAGGCACCAAATAAACATAACATATTTGTGAATTTGTTGGAAAGTAACATTTTTTAACTGTTTTCAAAACTTATCGAAATTACTTTTTTCCCGAAATTGGCATAAGATTTCCAAGAAATTGAAAGCTTAAATACCTCTCCTGTTAACTCTCTAATTCAAATCGGTAGATTTTACAATCAAATCGCTAAATTTTAAATGTGTTTTTTCATGAATAATTAATTTTCTCCTTTATCGTTTTTCGTAATTTTGGGATATGTTACTATTTGCAAAATGACAATTATGTAGGTATTATTTGTTTTACTTAAAAATCTTTTCTTTCTTTTTTTTTCGTTATTACGAGATGCCGTCAATAAGTTTCCAGACGTTTTTCATTTGGGCACTTTTATTGATAGTACAAATGATACACTAGTATCCTTCAAAGTAATCTCCTCCGGCTGCAACGTACTTATTGTACCCTTCCAACAACTTCTGGAATACCCCATGGAAGTCCTCGTGCGAATATATCAATGGCGCTCATAACAGCTTCTTTCATCTCCTCAATTGTCTCATAACTACAGCCTTTAAGGCTTCCCTTGAGCTTAGGGAATAACTAAAATTCACAGGAAGCAAGGTCTGAAGTATAGGGAGGGTGAGGAACTGTCTTGGTGCCCATCTTGGTCAAATAGTCTGTGATAAGGATATAGACCCCTTTAGACAAACTTTGCTTAAATCTTCCGCATCTTCAGTTCCTCGCAAAGAATTGTGTGTACAGTTCCCACACTGACATCAAACTGTTCACTTATTGTCTCTATAGAGACACGACGGTCCTTATCCATGAAATTCTTTATTTTGCCAATAAACTCTGGTGTTCTGACTTCCTTACTCCTCCCACACCTCTCATCATCCCGCACAGACTCCCTGCCTTCCTTGAATCTCATATGCCACTCAAAAACTGATGCTCGATTATTGCAAGATAGTCCAAAAGCAGTCGGAAACATTCCATACGTTTCTGTGGCATTTTTTTTTTCTAAGTTTACAATAGAATTTTATTTCATATCGTTCTTCTAAAGTGTCCTCACGTCCGGATTATATTTTTGAAATTCACCACCTGTGACAATCAGGCTTTAGTATGATGTATTCCAATTCCTGCTGCAGCTGTTCATTTGAAGCTGGAACCATAAAAATTGGTCAGTCATTTCATAAGATATGTAGCAATAACATTCTGAATTTTCAATTTTTAAATGCCTGTCTAAAAAAGTCTGGAAACATATTGAGAGCACTTCGTATATATATATATATATATATATATATATATATATATATATATATATATATATATAAATTGTCTCCCCCCCCTCCCCGCCGTTTTATTACCGTGTAAAGTCTTAGAAATCAACTTTCCTAGGATTAACATATAACCTGTATACGAGATAGATAGATAGATAGATAGATAGATAGATATCCGAGTGTTCAACTAAAAATCTAGTACACTGGCAAGTGCTCGTCTGAGCTCCAATCTATGGTCTCCAATGTCCTGACATTCACGAAAAACACTCATCTAGCTGGAACCACTATCAATAATTTCCCCCATTCTTTATATGTGCCTTAACCTAAACGTAGATTCCATGGAAAAAGCTTCTTTCTTAGAACCGCGCTTCTGTGGAACTCTGTTCCACTTTCCTGCTTTCAGGCTGACTACGATTTGATTGTCTTCAAGTCCAACGTGAACAAATTCTTGATAAGCCTTCCCCTTAAGTAATCCAATTTACCAAAGTTCCACTACTAATGATGACTACGACATGTTCCCCTTGATCACTGTACGCTCATTAACCCTTATCCTCGAGTGGCCTCCGGGCCTTGACAAGTGGTGACTCCTTTGTAAAAATTAAAAAAAAGAAGAGATTATTCAAATGGTCATAGACAAGTTAAGATAAAGATTCCATGAACAAACCTTCTTTCTTAGAACTGCAGCTGATTACAATCTGATTGTCTTCAAGTCTAATGTAAACAAGTTCTTGATGAACCTTCTCCCTAAGTAATCCAATTTAAATTATTCTCACTACTTATGTTTACTACGCTATAATCTCATTGACTAATGTATCCTCATTAACCCTTATCCTCGAGTCGACTCCGGGCCTTTATAAGTGGTGACTTCTTTATAAAAAAAAGAAAGAAAACGTTATCGGACTGTGTTCACATGTGCGCAGAAAACAAATGGCCATAGACGAGATAAGGGTTGTATTATGGCTGGCGCTTGATCTCTATTTGCGCCAGTTTATAAGGATCTTTCCTGGGCCGACCTAGGACAGAACAGATACAACTCTTTCCTTCTATCCAAAAAGACAGAATGTTGGTACTCAACACGATACGAACCAATTCATTTGAGATGCATAGATATCCGAGCGTTCAACTAAAGCCCTTCTTTACCTCTCTGATGCTTTTATTTTCTTTTCTTCTTTTTCGTCTTTTTTTTTTTTTTTCGCTTATTTAAATGCCGTTGGTTTATTTTATCTTGTAATATCACGTGACTAACCACCTGATTAATAAGTACTGTGATTTCCCCCCCCCCAATTTTCATTACGGACACTACTTTTATATGAGTAATACCGCTTGAAGAGGTCTCTAGTTACTTGCAACTGGCTGACCGAAACATGTTTATGAATTTGTAGCGACATATAAATGCTTATGTAAAACAAATAATATATTTTCAGATAATATGAATATATTGTTTTTAAAATATAATTATACACGTGTCTTGTCATCAACATCTCATCAGAATGGCTGAATCTAACGAGATTCGAAATCGGAACCTCAGGGTAAGAAACCTAAACTCATACCACTGGACCACCTCGAACTACTGTTTGGATAATTCGCGATTTATGTAGATGTTATTTATTTGTTTCTGTTTTTACGATACCTCTGTGTGTGCGCGTGCGCGTGTGTGTGTGTATACACACACATATATATATATATATATATATTATATATATATTATATATATATTATATATATAATATATATATATAATATATATATTATATATATATTATATACATATTATATATATATTATATACATATTATATATATGATATATATATAATATATATATTATATATATATAATATATATTATATATATATAATATATATTATATATATTATATATATATATAATATACATATATTATATATATATCATATATAATATATATATATTATATATATAATATATATATATTATATATAATATATATATATATATATATATATATATATATATATTGTTAAATACAGACCGATTAACATGATTATTAAAAAAAAAAAATTAAATAGAAAATAAAGGTTAGCTAACCAAGTTTCATTCCTCGCTCAACAGAGCTAAATTGAGGAAAATACAATTTATAAAAAAAATAGTCATGAATATGTCGGAGGAGAAAAAAAAACGAAAAATAAGCGGGGGGGGAATTACATAGAAATCAAATTAAGTCCTACAAGATTTTCTTTTTGCTTGCAAAGAGAAGGTCTCAAGGACTTAATAAAAATAGTTTCTACAATTTTTAGATGAAAGAGTGAGTGCGACTTACTCAAGATCGTAAACATGTCAGCACTGAAATTCGTGGCACACGCATCGTTATTTATGAGGTGCTCGAAAATCGAAGAACCATACGTATTACTCAGAACATCCGAAGGTGAAAAATTTGCATAACGAATCTTTGATGGTACGTGTTGTTACAAACGAAAATCTAATCTTTGCGATGTTCGCCCAACATAATGCGCGCTGAAACTACATTTGAATAAATAAATCATAGAATTATATGCCCCCCCACGAACATCTTTGCAAATGGACGACAACATAGGTCTGGTTGACAAAAAAAAACTATCTTATTCCTCTAAGAGGAAATAGTGACAAAACTACAGACAATGAAAGAGTCAGTAGGACAAAAGAAGAAGGAAAGAGAGTAACTTATACAAGCTACTTTCATCGTATCGTTCGTTCGTCTTGCTTACCTATTTAAACGTGAAAAAGGATGAGAAGAAAGAACAAGAAAATGAAGAAGAAAGAACAAGACGAAAAAAGAACGAAGAAAATACAGGAGAAAAGGAAGAAATTAAAAAAAAGAGAAAAGAATATGAAGAAACAGAAGAAGATGAAAAAAGGAAGAAGATGAAAAAAAAGGAAAGGAAGAAGATGATAAAAAGAAAAGGAAGGAGATGAAAAAAGAAAGAGATGAAGATGAAGAAAAGCAAAGAAGAAAGGCTAAAGAAAACTATGTAAAAAGAATAAAGTGAAAAAAGAAGGGGAAAAGAAAAGAAAAAGGAGAAGAAAAAGATGAAAAACAAAGAAAAAAGCTAAAGAAAAGAAAAAAGAAGATGAAAAAGAACAAAAGGGAAAAAGAAGAGGAAAATAAAAGAAAGAAGGCGAAATTGGAAAAGAAGAAGAAAAAGATGAAAAACGAAGAAGAAAGGCTAAAGAAGAAAGGAGAAAGAACAAGGAGGAAAAAAGGAAGAAGAAGAAGAAAAAGAAGAAGAAAAAGAAGAAGAAGAAGAACAACAACAACAAAAGCTAAAGAAAAAAAAGAAAAATAATAAAACGAACCGATTGGTCTGATTGTGCTTCTTTACTTTTCGTTGGAGAATTCATTGCGTCTTTGTTGGTGGTCAGATTCTTGTTTGACGATAATTTGTGGGATCCCCAAATTTGGACGAACAGACATTTCATTTTCAAGTAGTCAATCAACTGAAAAATTGAATCAAACAATAAACAATTTTAAATACAAATATTATTGTTCTTCGTTAATATACATGTTCATTAATATATTGTCCACATCTCTCTCTCTCTCTCTCTCTCTCTCTCTCTCTCTCTCTCTCTCTCTCTCTCTCTCTCTCTGTGTTCACCCTGGCAACACGTTATGGGTTTATTGCATTGCAGCATTAATGTATAATAATTGTGTTTCTGCTTCTTAAGTACTGTTTTCTATACCACTTGAACATTTGCCTTTGAGAACAAATATGCACGCGTACGCGCGCACGCACACACCTATAGTAAGCCCTGTTGACATGGAATACAAGATTTAACTGTTTAAAGCCAAACAAGTGCAGAATCTGATCCAATAAACAAACGGCACTTCTGCATAACAGTACAATATTCGCAACAGAGGCGAGTTATCGACCCTTGTTCTTCGAAAGAGAAACGCCGTCTAGCGGCCATTATGTGAACCTCAAGTACAAACAAATGTTTACGATAACGCAAAATATATAATAACAAAATTAATAACACAAAAATATATGAAAATTGAAACATTTATTATAAAAAAAAAAATGTATCAAAATATAATTTTAATGTATTAATATATTTTTTGTGCCTGTACAGTTTAGTCAAGACATTAAAAAAAGGTTATATTTCACGTATCCGTTATGGAACGAAGCTCTCCGAAAAAAAAAATTTCACTTAATTTCATCAAGTAGTTTTTGTTTTACAGCGAAAAAACAATTTGTTATGATACCGAGCAAAAGGTTCGAGTTTTAGGAAGAAAAGCTAGAATTAAAGATGGGAAGGGAGTGTCGGCGCTTTACATTGAGTTATCTCCCCGTGGCATGTTATTCAGCTTCAGCAAATTTCACAATGGCTGACTTCAACGCGCTCTTATAAAAACGTGTATTTCCGCTGTAAAAAAAACTACTCGATCAAATTAAATGAAATTTTTTTTCGGAGATCTTCAGTCCAAAACGAATACGTACAATATAAGCTTTTTCGATATTTTTATTTTTTTAATGTCTTGATTAAACTGTACAAGTGCCAATTTTTTCCAATAAATGATTCATAACTGAAAATAAAATAATAATTATGATAAAAACATGAAACAAATTGTTTTTAAAATTTGTTTTTTTTTTTCTGTAAAGTTGTATAAAAATAGAGCAAAATATAATTTTAAATACATGAAACATTTATAGAAGTTTAAGAATAAATTTTGTTTTTTTCTGTAAAGTTGTATAAAAATGTAGCAAAATATAATTTTAAATACATGAAACATTTATAGAAGTTTAAGAATAAATGTTTTTGGGGTTTTTTTTCGGTAAAGTTGTATAAAAATGTAGCAAATTATAATTTTAATTACATGAAACATTTATAGAAGTTTAAGAATAAATTTTGTTTTTTTTCTGTAAAGTTGTATAAAAATGTAGTAAAATATAATTTTAAAAAGATGAAACATTTATATAAGTTTAAGAATATTTTTTTCTACAAAAAGATTATCTAAAAATATATCAAAATATAATTTTAGTTTGCACGCACTTTTAGAAAAAGAAAGAGAGTTGTCGATTCCTGTCCTTTGACAAGCGACATCTGTCGGCGGTTCCTAAAACTAAAATACACACATTTGCCTCATGTCACTGACATGCTGAAGTACCAAATAAACATATTTATTTATTAAAATTAAATTAGCTATTTCGAATTATAACAGAATTTTCATCAGGTAATACAAGGATGTTTTTTCCTTTTTTTATTATGTGCCATGACAATGGTGAGGCTTAGCACGTCTTCCTTCAGATGTTGGTATTTTGCATGATGAAGATTCTGTTATGAATCGAAATATCGAAGGTAAAATTTGTAGAGAATGCTCTGTTTTACGATTGTTGTAAAAAATGGAAATTTATATTTCGTTTCGTTTAAAAAAAATTTTTTAATTGTGCCCCCCCCCAAAAAAAAAAAGTAATCGAAAGAATAACATCGTACTTTTTATGTATAAAAAACGAAAACAAATTTTTTTATATATAAATAAAATTTTAGTGACAAAAACGAAATAATTTAATTTTTAAACGAAAAAAGTCAATTTGATATACCTATTTGATATTTTTTTTAATTAAGTCCACTGTTCAAAATGGAATTGTCGACTTTTCCAGGTTTTTGGGTATGTTTACAACGAATAAACACCCCAACCTCCCCATGTAAAGAACGGCTTTCGGAATAGACACGTCTAGAAGTTTGGAACATTAAAATTAGGCAAAGTCAATCCAACCGATACGATGACTTGCAAAAATAGCTCGCAAAAAATCAACCCCTCCTTAGAGAAAACTGCCCAGTTGACAGTGAAGGAATTAATGTTTTTGCCAATTTTTCGATATTTGTCGTCTGAGATGCCGAGCTTCAAAATGATACCAATCTTGTGAAAATCCCTCGCCTCTGTCGAAAGTTTTAGACATACATACATACATACATACATACATACATGATGATGATGATTGCAACGTCTTGTCAGACGAGTGCCACTACCTCAGACACTTAAAGTCCATGAGCCCAAAAATGACTTCCATCGCCACAGGACCATTTTTATAGACAAAACCCTGAGGGAGTATCTATACACAGATGATGTTACAGAGTCTTAGCTTTGTACGACAGCTAAGTCTCTCTCTCAGTTCAAAATGTTGAGATCCAGCAACAAGCAAGAGCAAGATAGTCAGCAACAAATTAAACTGCAGACCAGCCTAATGCGGGTACTGGTCTCCCGCTTTATGTTTTTTTAAATCAGAGATTTGCTTCTCCTAGAAAGGTTGCCTTCACCACGGCTTACGGGAGCCCTCTCCACCCCCAACACACATATACACACACACACACACATATACACAGTGCTAGTTGGCCGTTGACCCAGAAAAGGGTTCATTCGCCCTTTGAAAGGTCTTGTTTTTAATCCTTCAGGGAGATTAGCCACCCTCCTCACCAAACAAGTCTGGTGGGGGAACCAGTTTAGTCGCCGGTGACCCAACCATGAGGCAGATAGTACTGGGTTACATGGTACCAGTAGCATATGACATGACCTGACATAAACATACATACATACAGACATACATACATACATACAGACAGACAGACAGACAGACATACATACAGACAGGTGAGATTTATATTACAGATTCCTTGGTTGTATTCACCTGCTTTGTTGTCGCCGAATACGAAAATATCGGCGTGTAATTCCATTCTGGGTTGATTGTATTCGCTATCTTCTTGGTTTGGCTACTCTCTTTTTCATACAACAACTGGAATTGAGCAAAAATATCCTGAAATACGAATAAAAAAAATAAAAAGTTAGAATTAAAAATTAAAATCAAAATTATATAAATGGATAAATAATAACATTTAATTAAAAAAAAATGAAAATAAGTTAATTAAAAAATCTCGTGAAAATTTGAAAAAGACGTTTGGTAAAAAAAAATCCAAATTTTAAATTTAAATAAAAACAATGAGATAAAAATATCAACATTATAATTTCTTAATGAAAAATAAAATAAATAAATAAAAATACATAAATAAAGTGTAATAAAAATTAAAATAAAAAGCAAATTAAACAATATTAACGTTTTTCATTTTTAAGTGAAAAATAAAAATAAAACAAATAAAAGTAAATACATAACGATTACTAAAAAAATAAAAATGAAAACAAAAAATTAAAAATATTGGATTTTTTTAAATAAAGAGTAAAAATTTAAATAAAAAAAATTAGGACCCTTAAATTCTCTACATTGACCCATGTATCAGCCTTCATTACCTCGCGCACATTTATACACGCCCTAACAAGAATAAGGCAAACCAACGCACACACATACACAATGCCACGCTGCCAAATACCTACATACGTATATTGATTACACACTTACTTACTTCCTTCGCAAAAATGTAAACATTTACAAACAATTCATCTTAAATGCTGGTCTGGTTCTTAGCCATAACCAAAGACGCTCCAAAATGGCCTCTACTAAAGTCAGTGGCTACAGATTAATTTCATATAAAAATAAATAAATAAACAAGAGGGCTTACGGTGAATTTATTTGGTAATCCCTGTGCTCTAATGATCTTAATTTTGAAGGATAAGCTTTCACCAATCAGTTCTTCCGGTTCTTTGTAATACTCATCATCTCCGTCCTGGTACTCCTTGCCAGCGGCGTTGCAGGCAGCTAATTCAACCTGAGAATGAAACAGAACAAGTATAAACGTTTTTTATTATAGCGAAACATGTGGAAGAGTTAAAATTGGGGCAAAGATAAGAATCTTTCATTAAAATATAAACTTAGGGCGCTTCTACACTATTAGGACGAAAGTTTGTAATCGATAAATGGAGTTTTCAGATTTAAAAAAAAAAAACAATGATTTCTACTGATTTTTTCTTTTTTTTTTGTCAATTATAATAATTTGTATATAATTTGTATATAATTTGTAAATTATAACGGGAGCTTCCAAATTATATAGGCGAAATTACCTGAATATTACTAGCAGTATCAGAATTTTTGTAGGAATTTTTGACACCCCTAACACGAAACTGCGAATACAATATAAAAATCTCATAATTTCTCTGTTAAAAGTGGGTTATTTATTTTCTTTATGGATTATACTTCCAAAATAAACTATTACAGTTGTTTTAAAAGTAATAAAAATATTTATTTATTTTTTTTAAACAGTAATGAATTTTCCGAACTCAATATTTTTCAATTTTTAAACTCAATATTTTTCAATTTTTAAATTTTAAAAATCTATCAAAATGTTTCTATTGATTCTATTTTTACGATATTTTCAGGGTCAATGTGAAATTTTATGTTCTTTCCAATAAACCGAATATAATATTTTAGACAAACGTTTTTTTTTTAATTCACGCCCCCCCCCCCAAGTGTCACCCATCTTCAACTTTCTCTTAAAAAGTAAATAATTAATTTATGTCGTGGAGTTTTATATATCACAAATTGAAGAGAAAAGGTCAATAAATAATATATTCAAATTTAAAACAAAAAAAAAATCGCTTTTTTAGAAATTTACCTGTAAAGTCCGAAGTTTAAATCCTTATTTTATAAGAACACATTGTTTCTTTTTGTCTTTTTTTTTTTTTTTTTTAATGAAACCTTGGTCCTTGCTCCTTTAATTGAAAAAAAAATTAGGGCTTGAATTACATTTTTCGAGGAGTTATAAGCTTAGAAAGATAGGGGGTCGAATAATTCACGCCTCTCATTTTGAAATGTCTATTAAAAAGTAAATAATTAATTTATGTCGTGGAGTTTTATATATCACAAATTGAAGAGAAAAGGTCAATAAATAATATATTCAAATTTAAAACAAAAAAAAATCGCTTTTTTAGAAATTTACCTGTAAAGTCCGAAGTTTAAAACCTTTTTAAAAAAAAAAAACACATTGTTTTGTTTTTGTTTTTTTTTTTAATAAAACCTTGGTCCTTGCTCCTTTAATTGAAAAAAAAATTAGGGCTTGAATTACATTTTTCGAGGAGTTATAAGCTTGGAAAGTTGGGATGGAATTATTCACTATTTTCACGAAATTTCTGACACTGCTAGAATATTACTGAATTGTTAAAAAAAAATCAACTATAATCGTGTTAGCAGGTGAAAAATTGTGGCCATCTTATTTAAATCGAAACGGAAAATTATCTCTCTTTTAAACTCTCCTGTCTCTTACGATCGTTTTCATCAAATTCTATTTTTTATTTATTTTTTTTTTAATAAATAATTTTCTACCTTATCGATTTTCGTAATTTTTTTATATACTCTTCTTAAAAATACGAGAAATACGTAGATACCATTGTTTTCATGTGAAATTCAGTATTACGTCCTAACAGTGTAAAAACGCCAAATCTTTAATTTATACAAATCTAGCGATGGTGTGCAAAACTTTCTGAGTTATTTCCCTTGGAGATATGTCAGAGTTCTCTCCCTTAGACTTATTTTGATCAATATTAGGAACACTGACACTTTTGTCAAAGTGACTGATAATTCAGGGTAGGAGAAAACTACTGAGAAAATAAAGGTGCTTGTCAAAATAGAGTCACAGGTTGATTTTCTTTTTCAATATGTCATTTTAAGCAAAAAACATTATGTACTTAATTGCCATTTCGAAAATAGTAATAAATAAAAAAAAATTACGAAAATTATTTATAGTCAAAAGTAATTTTTATGGAAAATTTGGTAAAATTGCATTTTTCTTAAACGTTATAAAGTAGACAATGAAGAGTTTACACACAGGGGACATAACTCGGAACACGTTCATGGCGCGCAATATTTATAGTCTAGCGATAGACATTTTTTTACTAAAACACTATAGCAATTGTTCTACTGGATGAATTTTCCTAATTTTTTGATATATTACTATTTTCGACATGCAAATTAAGTACATAATATTGTTTTTGCTTGAAACGGCATTTTTTTTTTTTTTTTTTTTTTTTATCAATCTGTCGACTCTAACTCAACAAGCACCGAAATAAACCAAAAATGATAATTTAAGACGATTAGTACACGGGCGTCTGTCGAATATATTTTAATAGTAATTATTTCTAATTAGAAGGGCAATTCAGAAGTTTAACTGATTATTTTAAGGGAGGCAACTCTATTTTGCTAAGAGATTTGTTCATTTTTTTAATTTTTTTTTCTTACTTTTTGCCATACGATAATTTAATGCGTGCGGTTTAATGAATGTCTCGTTAGGAGACATGGTTTTGAACGCCGATTGATGATAATATATTTTAAAATTTTTCGATTGCATTTTGATTGTGTTTGAAAGATTATAACCTAAAGTTAATCTCGCAAAGAAAAAACTTTGTGAAAAAAAATAAAAATAAAAATAAAATCATTTCTATTTTTTTTTTATTTATTTTTTTTTTT
>NC_136505.1:99111067-99123567 GCF_053919585.1 Euprymna scolopes
TGTTTTTTTTTGGGGGGGGGTCTGTTTTCTCCCAAAATACCAGACCATTTAACTGCAAACCCACAAGGGAACGGCGACTTATTTACCTGCTCCATGGAGAAATGAATGTAAGTAAATAGGCCTTAACTTTTCTTGTAATCGAATGAATGAAAGAAAGTTGAGAAATAAAAAGTAGGTTGGATGTTTTGATAAAATATTTTCGCGGTATTTTTTAGTGTTGGGTCTATTAATCAGAATCGGGAATCGAAAAAAATTCCGATGCCAACAACTATTCTTTAATTAGCTTTTATTTGATTTTCTTTAAAGAAAAATATTCTACCGCTGATAGTTATACTAAAATAGTGAATATCTGTTGATTTTAAACTATTAGTAAAACTAAAATCGATAGATCATCCCTCACATGTGTATATTTACGTTTAAGAAAATATCTGCGCATTTAACATGTGTTTTTACAGTAATCGTGAAAAATAACAACTTTATTGTTAAATATTTAAAGATTTAGAAAGAATCGGAATCGGTAATTGTATCGGAATCGGAAAAAAATATTGGAATCGTCCCATCCCTATTATTTTCATTTTGTTTTATTTGATATCTTATTTAACGCGATTTCTACTTGGTTCTTCCATATATGTTTCGAAGCCATCAATTTTTGGCTCACTTTATCAGCAGAAATCATAAAAAAATAATCCATGAGCGATTTCTCGCCAACCCCCATCCCCGACCCAACAAACCTAACACTCTGCTAGTCTCTCGCTCCCAGACAATGTCCAAAAGAGAGTCTCCAACCTGATAGGTCCTGAACTGTCATCTAAGCTTCAGCCTCTGTTCCACCGACAAAATGTTGAATCCCTTTGTCTGTTCTACAAGTATTTTAATGGTGAATGCTCTGACGAACTGCAAGCACTTGTGGCCCCACAACGTAGATATCCTCGACAAACCCGACAGGCAGCTAAATCCCACTCCTACACAGTGGAGATTCCTAGATGTAGGAGAGCTTTCTACTCCAGTGGTTTCTTCCCCAGAACCGCTAGACTTTGGAATTCCATTCCGGCCCCCTGCTTCCCCAACTGTACTGACGTGCAAAAGTTCAAGTGTAACATGAACTGACATCTTACTGCCCAACTCCCTACATGTTACCCCAGTAGATTATGCCCCTGATAGTAGCCCCCTACACCAAAGTGGCAATGTGCCTTGTTTCGGGTGAAGATGTAATAAAAAAGGGGGTTAATACTTACGAGGGAAAGGTGAATTATCTGCCTGCACCACGGAGAAATAGATTAAAGTAAATAGGTCTTAACTTCCCCTGTAATTGACTGAAAACGAATGAAGGTTTGAGAAAAAAATGTCTTTCCATGCTAAATTATTATATGGGAAATGTGGAAGATTTGTTGATCCTCATTCAATCCCGGACAACGTCGAGTTTCCCTGCTAATAGATATATAGAATACTGGCAAGTGTGACATGTTTTCTAGTCTATATTCTGATTCCAATAAGAAACTGGTCGAGGGTGTGAAAAAACTTAGAATAGAAATTCGTTTTTTTTTTGTTTTTTTCTGCAGACTATCAAAGAGGTAGAGTTTTTGGAGCATGAATGGATTTTTTTGGAATTGATGAAAATACTTGTCACACACGCGTGTTCCGTTCGTGTCATTAACCACTTAGCAACTGCCAAGTAATATGCAATTGATAACTTTTATTTAATCCATAACCAGAACCCTGACAGGTACTACCACGTGGTAGGTGTTAACGTTCAAACAAAACTACCTACAAGCATAAATAAATACTAAATGTAACACAAGTACAATAGACAAATATTTATTGACAAACACGAACAAATGACAACACTGCAATACATTATTCACTTCAATAGTGGGTTTACCGGCTTAGTGGGGGGGGGAATCAATCGATCTAGAGTTCTACTCTGTCTCTCCCGTAGGCGTTATGCCCCCAGAGGGGGGTTAATACGTGTTCTCTTGTCGATGCTCAAACTCGTTCTCCTTTTTGTCTCTTTGTGTCAAGGGAAGTCACTCCTTATGTTACGTATATGTCTGGCTGGTGATCATCTAGCGATTAAAATGGACAGTTAATTCATTTATCAATGAATACGGGATACTTTGTTTAAAAAAACAGACTTAGTTTATTTTACGATTTAATATACACGTTTCAACACAATGACGATGGTGGGGGTTAGTGGTAGGGGTGGTCTCGAACTGTGACAATTCGTCCCTCAGCTGTCCGTCTCTCTGCCTGTCTGCCCTGCTTTGTTTATCTTTTCTCTTTTATTGAAGCATCTTCGACCTCTTAACCCAGTTCTTCGCCAGCTCGTTATTAACACTTTTCGTTGGTTTTCGGTTTGACCCATAACCGATTTGACGTCATGGATCCAGGTCGTCACAAGCCCGGGGATTCCATTGTTTATTTTCGTTTGCTTGGATATTAGCTCGCTCGCACTTCTCCATAACAATTATTCTACACCGTAACCCGGTGCTGTTCCTTTTATCCCCTACAACCACTTCCGATCAAAGTGGACCTGAGTGTAATAGCTCATAAGGGATGACCGAACACTTCCAGAGATGTATAGTTTCAAAATGCAAAAGTCAAGCATCATAGTTCAATTGTGCTCTAAACAGAAACATTAATTTCGAACGCGCCCCTGTCATATCAAAGAACTTACTGTTGATTTTATATGGCGGGTCTTTCTGCTTGTGCGGTATTAACATTGCTGAAATGCACTTGTGATGGTAGGTTGTATAAGGCGTTAACTTTAGTCAAAATCGCCTGTTCCCGGTTTCATCGGATTATTTTCGATTATCGATTTTCAATACTTGTCGAAGACATTCCGATACAAAACTTATCTAAGAACAATGCCAAGCACATAAAGTACATTTGTGTGAAATTTCATAAAAATCGGCTCAATCGTTTAGGAGTCCATAATAACTCTCTCATATATAAGGTATTTGAATCCATGCAAAACTTCATATTTGGGTTTTAGCCCGGAAAAATCGGTGCAAAAGTGTGAAAATTAAAAAAAAATGAAATTTGCCAGGTGAAAGTCGAACGCCAGCATTACGAATGCATAACGTAGTAGTTATTGGTTCATGTTTTAATTTTTAGCCTTGCAGTAAACATGTTTTCATAGCCCAGTCATTGACGGCAGAGGCAAAATAAATCGCGAGCTGAACGTTTCGGTTTCGATTCTCGTTGGTGGCGCATGGGTCTCTTCTTTTATACTTTTTAAATCATTACTATATACTGCATCCAACCCTTCTCTCTCTCTCTCTCTCTCTCTCTCTCTCTCTCTCTCTCTCTCTCTCACACACACACACACACACACACAAAGTTCCTTTTATATAAACGTAGATAGATAGATAGATAACGTGGAGGGATAGATAGATAGATCGATAGATAGATAGATAGATAGATAGATAGATAGTGTCATACTTACATTATATGCAAGAGCTCCCAAAAACACTGTCGCTGTTCCAATCAAATACGGAGCCGTTGGATCGTCAGAAAACGGATCTTTCTCCTGAAGTTAAAAATTTACGATTTCAATATTATCCTTGTCAACAATAGAATAAAATTAATAATAATCGTAATTGTAATCCTTATAAATTAAATACATCATTCAGAAACTAATATTAAAAAAAATACATCATTCAGAAACTAATATTAAAAAAAAAAAATACATCATTCAGAAACTAATATTAAAAAACGAATATTTATTCATTGAAACTATGAAGGACTAATTTATCTTTATGCTTTTCACTCCAATGATTTTTCTTTTTTTTAGATTGTAAGACAGTTTGAAATATCGACATGAAGTGGTGCCGTAGACATTCCTCTGGTATTCTGACGTTTTTTTTTTTGTTTGTTTGTTTTTTGTTTGTTTGTTTGTTTGTTTGTTTATAGATTGTAAGACGGTTTGATTGATTGTTTGTTTTTGTTATACGGCATATCAACCCTTTTCAGGTTATTTAATGCCGAATCCAAAGATTTTGAAGAAAATGTTTTTAATAGAATATATTTGTTGTTTTCAAGTCGGTTTCTACTTAACTCATCATTGGGACTCTAACAGGTACTACCACTCCGGGTCAGAGTGGACCTGGGAGTAATGGCAATTAAAGGGTGGCTCCACACTCTCCAAAGCCCGCAAGCTGGGGCCTCATCACTGGATATAGTTTAAGGTCATATCCAGGACCCCAAGACGGTTTGAAATATCGACGTGAAGTGCCGTAGACATTTCTCTGGTATTTTGACGTTTGTTTTCTTTAGTAATCATTTTCAAACGTCCATTGTTTCTATTTACTTTGCGCCCCTCCCACGAGGGTAGAGTTAGACACCAGGGTCATTTTGTTTTAATATGGATAAAAGGAACTAAAATAAAAAATTATCTCAGTCGTGAAGTATTTCTCCTTCACTAACTGAGAACAAAAAATTAAAGTGTTGCATCAGAACAGATACTACACTTTGAGTTATATATTTTTTTTTCCATGAAGTGTTGTAAAAAAAACAATATTAAACAAAAAATTAGGTACAAGACCACTCAAAAATTGGGGATGGGGGTTGTCTATGGTCATCCTCATCACTGTACTTTGCTAGTCTATGCCACATCCTAGCTAAAGTTCTCATTCACGGCAGTGTCTTAATGAATAGCAATTGTCTGATATGAAGGGTATTCCACACAATTATCATAACTGGTTGCCTTCAAGACGTGCCGGCCATGAAGGCCAGCGAGCTGATTGGATTCGATTCAGTTCCGCTTTATTTATACGAAAAAGACAACCAAAAAAAACACTGGAAACCAGGTTTTAAAAAAAAAATTGCTTAAAATAAAAAGAGACGACAACCGTTCGCAAATCGTAGATATTACAATCCAGGAAGTATATAAAAAGTTCTCCAAAATAGTACCCCCCCCTCCGATAACCCCGGCGAAAAAAAGCCTTTGTTGGATATACAAAAACGCGCGCGGCTGTTTTGCCTTATATATATATGAGTGACTTTTATCTTCGTCTTAGACATTCTCACTTGTTTTTACGAATACCAACATCAATACTAAGTGCCTATCCTTTCTTGCGCTTCTAATTTCTACATCAACATTATTTTTCTATCTTCTAATGTCTATTTTAGTAATGATCCCTCTTCGAATTTCTCTAACAATACTATTTGCATATCGCTCATGTAAGCAAGTGCAACTGCCATCATCCCCTGCCCACAATTCCATCTAGTTTGCTAATTTAGAAGGTGTTTTAAAAAATTTACAGATTTAACTAATTTTGCATTGTTGATATCATTACGTTGGTACAAAAATAATGTCGTTTTTATATATATAGTTGAATGTCAAAAAACGACATTATTTTTGCACCAACCTAATACAATATTCTTCTATATAATCTGTTGCCGGTTATTTGTGATTTCCTATTTAAATGTCAGCGTTATTCTTGAATATAGCGAGTACCTCGTTTAAACATAGATTAGATTTTAATTAACAGGTTTTAATCATAGTGAGATTATAAAATAAAAAAAAACAAGTCAAGCATGTATGGTCCCCCGTGAGTGCACAGTGAATGAGGCATAAAAAAATGACTAAGTTCAGCATTTGCTCCTCCCCCCTCCCCACCATTTAGCTTCAAATGTCAAATACTGGTGAAAATGAACAAACAGTGCAGTTTTAGGCCTTAACATATATAAATTTGAGTTCTGCACCATGCAAAACTGCTAAATAGACATACAGACAGAAAATTTTGGACAAATATGGTAAAATAGTCCCAAAAATCTAGTGTTTTTATTAGCCCTAAAAGAGCCCCTAGGGTACACCGAAGAGTTATCGCAAAGTATAGACAAACAAAATTATATCAGTTACGATTTGTCGGAGTAAAGTAAGTAAGGATAGTGTCTATCACGATTCAATGATCGATAAAATTCTACAAACATAAAATTCTACAAACAGAGCACATTTTGCACCACTGGATCACATACATCACAGTCAGTTAAAAAATAGCTTACCTGTCTGTATAAAGAAGGATAAGATCCTCTCGGTCGGCATATTTTGCCAAAGTTTTTTTGAGCAAATTCAGTTTATGCCCTCCACCAGCACACTCAAGAGTTATCGCGAAATATAGACAAGCAAAAATATATAGAAATCAATTGGTTACAACTTTCCAGAAAGTTTTTTAAAAATCCAAGGTATCATATTTTTTTTTTTTTTATAAGCAAAAAAGTGTCAATTTTAGCCATTTTAACCCGAAAGGCACCCCTAGTAGTGGTTTCAAGTAAAAAAAAAATATGACTTCACTCCAGCGTTATTCATTACCACCGGAGCTAAAACATTATAAAAAACATTAACGAGTTTCACATTGCCGATATTTAAATTTTCTTTGATGTATGTTGTTGGCTATGATTTCAGATTCCCTTTTTAAAGTGGTAGCCTTATTCTTCAAGAGCGCGAGAGCCTAATTTAAACCGATTACATTTTCTTCACGCAAAGTATTAAGTGTTTAGTTTGTTTTTTTTTAATAATAATATACCCTTATCTACTTCCTCTTAAAGGCTCAAATATGTTTCGATAGAGCGGTAACACTCGTTAGAATTTTACTGTTAAAAGAATTTATGTGTGCTAAAATCTTTTAACGATGAGAATCTGGTAACGAAAATATAATCTATATTTAATTTAGGCGCTTGCTATCTTGAAGAATAAGGCTAACATTTAAATATAAAACCAGAAATCATCGCCAACTGCTTACATAAATGACAATTGAAATATCAACAATTCAAAATTAGTTAACTTATTTTCTTAATTCATGATTCACTCTTTGAACTTTAAATTTAAAATATATAAATTCATTTAAAAATTTAATTAGTTTTGTATTGCCGATAATTAAATTTCCTGTTATGTAAGCAATTGATTATGATTTCCGATTTTATATTCAAAATGCTAGCCTTATACTTCAAGATAGCGAACCCCTCACTTAAGCATTTAGTACATTTTCTTATCTATATCTTCTTAAAGGTCTAAATATGTTTCGGATTTCATTGTTAAAAGAAATTAGCTGTGCTAAAATTCCTTTACGCACATTTAAATTTGTTTAACGATATAAACCTGCTAAAGAAAATGTAATCTATGATTAAACAAATAACTTACTATCTTTAAAAATAAGATTCTCGTTTAAAAAAGAAATCAGAAATCATCACCAACTGCTTACATAAATTAAAATAGAAATATCCAAATTAGTTAAATTAGTAAATCCAATAACTTATGTTTTCTTAACCTCAATGTTTTCTGTAATGTAAGCAGTTGACTATGATTTCGATTTTATATTCAAAATGCTGGCTTTATACTTCAAATTAGCGAGTCTCTCACTTAAGCATTTAATACATTCTCTTATACAAGAGTATTAAGTATTTAGTATAATGGACTATTACATACTGTATATATTCTAAATATTCTAAATGTTCTAATAGTCTAAATATTCTAAATATTCTAATATTCTAATTTTCTAATATTATATATTATATTCTAAATCTTCTAAATCTTCTAATATTCTAGTATTATATATATATATATATATATATATATTCTAAATCTTCTAAATCTTCTAAATGTTCTAAATATTCTAATATTCTAATATTAAATATATATATATATATATATATATATATATATATATATTATATTCTAAATCTTCTAAATATTCTAAATATTTACTAAGATTTCATAGTTAAAAAATTAGGTAACTAAAATTATTTTCCACGCATTTAAATTCTTTTAACGATATAAACTTGGTCATGAAATTCTAAATCTTCTAAATGTTCTAAATATTCTAATATTCTAATATTAAATATATATATATATATATATATATATATATATATATATATTCTAAATCTTCTAAATCTTCTAAATATTCTAAATATTTACTAAGATTTCATTGTTAAAAAATTAGGTAAAAATTATTTTCCACGCATTTAAATTCTTTTAACGATATAAACTTGGTCTTGAAATCTATAAATCCAATAACTTGTGCGTTTTTAAATCATGACTCACTTCCGGAACTTCCCATTCTTCTTCGTTGACAAAATTCTGATACATTTCTTGGATGATGTATTTGCGGTTAAAAAATTTCTGTCGATTCCAAAACCATTCAATTCCGCTGTTCAGATCCATCACCATAACATTCACCTGGAACGAATCGAAATAACCAAAGATTTTAAAAAGGCAATAATAGTATCTCCACATTTGATGAACTATCTGTTAGACACGGCCAAAAATGGAAAGAAGTAGTTGTTTTGTTTTTTTTAACGAATTAAAATATATTAAAATCCATTATTCTTGAGCAACTAGGCACAGGATACTCTTAGGTGTGAGTAGTCTTCTAGCTCGATAGAGGGAACCCACCTTCTTTGCAGCAGCCTTTGCAATGCCCTCTATGTATTTGTTCCAGTTCATATTGCCCGCAAATGTTAGGACTAGGAGTTTGAAGGTAGAATTCTCAGGTAGGGTGCTATTTGTCATGAATATAGAGGATTGGAAAGGCGTCTTGTAATTGTTAAAGGAGAGCAGCTTAGTTTTAGACAGACAAATCTACATGAATAATAGAAATATAATGGTACAATTAATATACATCAGTGTTTTATATAGAGTGGATGATAAATTTATTACAAATAATGATTTAAGGGAGGGAATAGCATTTTACCTGACTTCGGCCATCCAAATCGCCACAGGACATTGGCGGCAAAATTTTAATGGAGAACTTTTTCTTTCGGTGTAGTTCTTCGCTGATAGCGTTCACTTCATCGACAGCTGGCAGCATCTCCAGCAGATCTTCCCTCAAAAGACGATCATCTAAAAATCAGAAAGAATGCCAATCATTAAAGAAAGAACAAAAGAAAACATTAATGGAAAAAATAAAAAAATAAAACAAATAAAATAAAGCATAAAATGATGGGATAAAAAGAAAAGGAAAATAAATATTGGGTTAGAGATAGGGTTAGGGTTAAGATTAGAAAAAGTTAGAGAAAAAGACGAAAATAAAGGAAGAACGAAGGAAAAGCTGAACAAAAAAATAAAGAATAAATAAATAAAATAAGGCGTAAAAATGATTGGATTAAAAAGAAAAGAAAAAGATATAGCAGCCAATACAATGCTGATTTTTTTAACGGACATGTATTTATTTAAAAATCTAAAATCAACTAAGTTTCGACGATATACATCTTCATCGGGCAAAGAAACAGTTTGGGTTGTTATTATTTTTCCTTTGACTTTGTTGCATTGTGTCACTAAAAAAGCAAAGTCAATCTTAATTTTTTCACAATCTTAATTGCATCTTCACAAACATAGGATATATATATATATATATATATATATATATATATATATATATATATATATATATATATATATATTCGGGGTTTTTTATTAAAAAGTAATGGACTAGTGAATTCAACGAGGTTGTTAGATAGTGCTCAATAAAAATAGCTGATAATACTTGTTTATTGTTATATAAACATGCTCACATCCAGCAGCGGGATGTGAGCATGTTTATATAACAATAAACAAGTATATATATATATATATATATATATATATATATATATATATATATATATATATATATATACTTTTTATTTATTTTACATAAGCATTAATGCGCGTTGCTATACATTCATGAGCATGTTTCGGCCAGCTGATTTTCATTACGGACTAAACTTTTGTACAAGCAACATGGCGTGAAGAGGTCTCTAGTTACTAGTAACTAGCTGGCCGAAACCAACTCATGAATGTGTAACGACATTAATGCTTATGTAAAATAAATAAAAAGTATATCTTGTCTTATTTCGGTATTGAGCACTCTTGTATAAACCTCATTAAAACTTTGGAAAATAGTAACCTGGAATTATATGATAATTATATATATATATATATATATATATATGGTAGCGATTTCAAAAAGCTAGAATCGAAACCAAAGCATGTAGTTCTTAAGCGATATTCGCTACCATGTGACCTCAGGACACGTGGCTATCGAACTTTAAAAACTAACGCAGTTATTTATATAGCTCTGGGTAATTACACCCATCAAGTTTATTATAACCTCAATACTCCGAGAACAGCACCTTTAAATATATTTTACTGAGGCTTTGCTCTTTTACACCCTGTCTTTGACACTATATATATATATATATATATATATATATATATATATATATATATATATATATATATATAATTTATTTAAATAAGAGGGTGGTCACCAACAATGTGCTTTTTTTAACATTATTTTATTATTCCGTGTCTTGGTTTTTCATTGAAAATTATGTTTAGATCATTGTAATAATGTTTTTATATCATTGAAATCGTTATTAACGCGTTTCAGACGTTCTGTGAAGCGTCCTCTTCAATTATATATATATATATATATATATATATATATATATATATATATATATATATGTGTGTGTGTGTGTGTGTGTGTATTCTTCGTAATATATAATATTCAATAGAGGATTGATTCTATAATACATACATACGCAATTTGAATGAAGTAAAATATCATGTTTATGCCTACTGTACGACCGGGAAACGTCGGGTTGCCAGCTTACACACACACACACACACATACATACACACACATACATATACATATGAAAAAATGAAACTTAATAATACCTGAATTAATTTCTGCGATGCCTGAATTTTTACCAATTTCTTCTTGAGCCATTTCAAACGTAACAACTGGGTAGGAACTTCCGGTCTCGTCTCGTTCGTCTGGATTCACAAATACAAAATATTGTGTCGTTCCGAACAAAAGCCTAGAAAAGGAGATTGGAGTACGAAATATAATAACTGAGTTCATGGGAAGTAACAGCAGCAGCGAATGTTTTTTAAGTGTATAATGTACCGTAAATATGTTTATCTAAGGACTCTCTCGCTCGCTCTCTCTCTCTCTCCCTCTCTCTCTCTCTCTCTCTCTCTATATATATATATATATATATATATATATATATATATATATATATATATATATTCGTACATGTCTACTTCTGTGGTGCTCAAATTATTTTTTTATATATAATTGCTTAAATAAAAGTTTAAAATGAAAAATGTCAAGTATCATATTCCAATGGTGCTTTAAACAGAAACATTCATTGTGAACGCACCCTGTCATATCAAAGAACCTACTGTTGATTTTATACGTCGCGCATTTTGACTTATGTGGTAATAAAACATTTCAAATTCACTTGTGATGTTAGGCTGTGTAAGGTGGTAACCGCGGTTCAAAATGCCTGTTTCTGCTTTCATCGGATTTTTTTCAATTATCGATTATCGATACTCACTGAGGGCATTACGATACAAAACCTATCTAAGAACACTGTCAGGCATATAAAGTACCTTTGCGTTTTTCGAGTCCATTAGGAACGAACTCACACAGACAAAGTTTCTTTTATATAACAGTAGAGGTATATATATATATATATATATATATATATATATATATATATATATATATATATATATATATATATATACCCTGCACTGATGATTCCCGAAAGGATGCAACATTAGTGTCTGTAGGCATTTAATAATTATTACAGTATATATATATATATATATATATATATATATATATATATATATATATATATATATATATTATTTTTAAAATGTAATTATCCACTGACACGTGTTTCGTCGTCTACGACTCATCAGAGTGGCTGAATATAGCGAGATTCGAAATCGCTTCCACCGTTGATTACCAGTGCGTGTGCGGAGTTCGCACTGGTAATCAGTGTGAAGAAGACAGTTGTGATGCACCAGGATGATGCATCACCAATCACCATCAATGGCCACGAACTAGAGACTGTTGAGAACTTTGCGTATCTTGGATCCAACATCAACAAGGGGGTATCCATTGAACAGGCGCTACAAACGCGCATAGGTAAAGCAGCGTCTACTTTCGACCGACTACGTGAAAGAGCATGGTTCAACAAATCCCTCACTTCTCACACAATATGCCGCATCTACGAATGCTGTGTTCTGAGTACCCTACTGTATGGAGCAGAGACTTGGACCACGTATGTTCGTCACGATAAAAGACTGTACGTCTACCATCACACACACACACACACACACACACACACAAAACTCTCACTATCTATAAATCTATCTTTCTCAGTATAGTTGATTAACAATTTCTGGGATAATTTCGACACACTGCTGTCAAGACTCCCAACTTCCAAACTTGATAGGTACTCTATTGTTAAAACTCCCAACTTCCATACTTGACACTTTATTGTCAAGACTCCAAACTCCACACGTTATTGTCAAAACTTCCAACTGCACACTTTGTTGTAAAAACTTACAACTGCAAAACTCGACATTCTTTCAAGTTGATTTGCACCCGCCTACATACGTAGCACACGCCTCCTTCCAACTTGTCCCCCTGTTCGTTTCACGTCCGATTTTATTTATATAGAAACGGCGTCGCTCACGTGACCGTCAT
>NC_136505.1:99128567-99171067 GCF_053919585.1 Euprymna scolopes
GGAGAGTATCGAGTTGAATTTTGACAGCAATGCGTCGAAAATTAACACTTGATTGTTTTAACCACAGTTTTATTTTAAAAAAAAAACAATCTTAATACAATTTACGCTTTTGTTATAGTTTAACCCGAAGTGGTCGTTTTAAATGAAAGTTGATGTTGAAACTTTTGTTCTTTTTTTAATGAAAAAAAAAGTTTTAATTCTTGTTTCTTAAAAGTTCTTTTAAAAAAATTAAAAAATGAAACAATCCTAACACATGATCTTTGAAAATAACTTGCGATGTTGGTGGACGTCATGGTAAGACGCCATTTTGAATGCAATTTGAGTTGTTCGTTAATCCAAACTACTATTTTGAAGTGCTATGTATTATGAGTATATATAGACGGCATTGCTGAAATAGAAACATTCCAACATTCCGTTATTCCCTGATTATATTCAGGAATAGAGACAGAATGTGATTGACAGTCGGGAACGTTGGTTCTTTACGTGTAGAAACGCAATCACAAATTTTAAGAAAGGATTTTTATCGAGATGTTGATGTTGCCTTCTCTTCTGCCAGTGACAGAGACGGGGGCATAGTGTGCTGCGGATATTTGGCTACTGGCTCCTTAAGTTATCGTTGACCTTAATTCATCTTTACCTATCTGTTTCGCTCCGAGACTCATCATCGACTGTTTACTTCTCAAACTCTTTCTCTTCAGAAAGATACCAGATTACGGTGACACTTGAGTACATACTTGCTGGTCCCATAACCCTGATATCCTGTGTACGCACCGGGACCCAAATAATCACGTTTGAAGAAATGAAGATACATCAAAAACAATATATTGTTTCTTTCAAACAACTGCCTACCTCTCTAAAACCCTCTCTCTTTGAGCCATATAACGTCACTTTGTTTCTAACTACCAGGTTGCGATGACATTTGCGTACATAATCGCTGAGCCCCATAACCTTGAGATCCTCTGGATGCGTGAATGCCGCGCTGGGAAATCAAATCATCAGATATATGAACTAGCAACATACCCATTAATAAAGAGAGAGAGAGAGAGAGAGAGAGAGAGAGAGAGAGCAGTGTGTTTGAATAGCTGCTTTCTCCCAACCCAATGGGAAAATGTTAGGTGTTTAGAGTTGATCCTTCGTCATCCCTCTGATACTTCCAACCGACTACTTACCTCTCTTGCTCACTCTCTCTACGAGCCATATGATCTCACATCTACTTCTGGTTAGCAGATGAAGATGACATTTGAGTATGTATTTGCTGACCCATGACTCCGATATCCTGTGTATATGTGAACGTCGCCTTGGGAGCCCACATCATCAAACATATATAATACCAACGTGTCCATCACTATCCAAAAAACTTCTAAACCTAAAACATTTATCAGAAAATCAAAATGGCTTCCGTTATACAAACCTTATTTGCTTTCTCGTCGGCTTCTTTAAGTCGTTCTTCATACGATTGTTCCATTTCCGCCATTTTACGTTGGTTTTCTTTCAAGAGACTCATATATTCTTCAAGCTGTTCTTGTGAAGCTCCTTGGCCTGAAATTATTTCGGACAACAAAGTCAATATGCAGAATGCAAACGGCACCCTTTCTGGCAATTTTATGTCCCAAATCTCAGTGACTATTGATCAGAATTTAACAAATGAAGTCTCGTTAGAAAGCTAATGACCTGAATTGTGTAGTGTGTTTGATGACATTTGCCCTTAACGTCGCACACTAAGAGGATCATCCATCATCCACAGCCAATTTTTATCACTTTTTTACAGCAATAAAATGCTACAATCATAGCCATTTGCTTCCCTAGTTTTGCATATGAATACAAAATATGTGATATTTCCCAAAAAAAAATCTGACCTTGATGGAGGGGTGACTAAAACTTGCTGCTATAGTTTCAAATGATCTGAAATAAAGCAAGAGGAGACTTGATTCCAAATATTTCTCCTATGTTACCTCACCCCCATTTGGTTTTCAAATAGGGCAGATATAACATATAAGAAATATTTGGAATCAAGTCTCCTCTTGCTGTTATTTCAAATCATTTTAAACCATAGCAGCAAGTTTTAGTCACCCCTCCTGCAAGGCCAGAGATTTTAGGGAAATATTTTTATATATATATATATATATATATATGTGTGTGTGTGTGTGTGTGTGTGTGTGTGTGTGTGTGTGTGTGTGTGTGTGTGTGTGTGGATGTAGTCATAAACTGGCACCACACCGAATAAATGAGGAGTGTCAAGGAGGATGGAAAGACCATGGAAAGAAAGCACTCGCCAGACCTCCGCTGCTTGAGAGCAAAGAAGGCTGGGACCTTAGGAGACTTATTGCCACCCAAATTCCAGTAAAGACCAATGGTCGCTGCCAACGAGAAATCAATGGTAAGTGGCTGTTGCAGAGACTTGTTGTCACTCAGACTCCAGGTAACACCACAAGTTGTTCTCAAACAGAAATGTTTTATGATAGCCTGCGTGACTATTCCTAGTGAGTAAATAATAGTGATGAGACGATTCTAATATTTTTCCCGATTCCGATATAATTACCGATTCCGATACCGATTCTTTATAAATCTCTAAATATTTTACTATAAAATTGTTATTTTGTCCCGATTACTGTAAGAAAACACCTTAAATGTACAGGTATTTTCTCAAACGTAAAATCACTTGTGACGGGGTGATCTAGAGATTTTAGTCTTACTAGCAGTTTTAATCAATAAATATTTATTATTATATTATTACTACAAGCAGTGGAAGACGTTTTATAAAAACAAAATCAAATAAAATAGATAATTAAAGAAATCGGTTTTGGCATCGGAAAATAGGCTCAAATTTTCCCGATTCCGATACCCCAAAAAAGCTCCGATTTTTCCGATTCCTGATTCCGATTCTGATTAATCATCCCAACATTAGTAAATAATAATAATTCATTTAAGAATGTGATCAATTTCTTCTATCTGTTAGAAGATATTTTGTTGGGGACACCAAATCATCTACCACCGTTTAGAAAACAGGGAAGTAAGGCAACAATGAAATGTCTCGAGCATTATGCCGGAATGTCAAATTGATCTTACCATAATCTATTAGATCATTCGGCACATTGGACATAATAGTTAGAATGTGGATCGAAGAGTCAATCCTCTGTCGATTTATATACCACAGACTTAACAAATGTTACTAGATGCTTCTTTGCGAAACAACGCATTATAAAGTGTAATCAAGGATAAGTGGAGCCCTCTTCTACAATTCGGTATAGACTCAAATAAAAAGCAGACTTTTAGGTCACCCTTGATTACGGTCAGTCAATTCTTTTAATTAATAGTACTTACCTTCTGCTTCCATTTGTTTTTTATATTTTTCGTTTTCTTCGCGCAGTTGACGAATCAAAGCAGCCGTGTCATTCTCGTTCACTTTGGCTCTGGTTTTTATTTGCTTGGCTCGATCGGCTGCAAACATTAGGATTAGGATTAGAACTAGGATTAAGATTAGGGTTAGGGTTAGGGTCAAACTAGAAACATTTAATTTTTTACAGGTTTCAGACTGTTTTTCCCCCACCTTGATTGTTTTTGTAACATTACCCATGTGTTACAGGCATTTTAACACACAATGTGAGTACAGCATAATCACATTGACACACCGGCCAGATCATCAAAGTTAAGCAATACTGAGCCTGGTCAGTACTAACATGGATGATCATTTAAGAATTGCAGGTACTGTATGTACTCTCTGCAGTGTTTCGTTAGTCTTGGGCCTCTTTTTGTCACTGGGTACAAACAGTGCTGATTCAGGAAAGGTGTGGTTAGGAATTGCGCAACCTTTGCTTCACAATTATATGTGCAGCTACCCTTACAGAGGTGGCCATTGTCTCGTGAGACTGGACGTAGGTATCGAACATGCAACGTGTGGGTCCATGTTAATACGTAACGGCAATGTTACATATCCTTTTCTGTGTAAATTTCTACCAAACTGATTTTCATTAAGACACGTCTAATTTTAAACTCTTCATGTTTCGTATCTTTTCATTTATCAAAGTCCTTCTATCGTTTAGCAACAAAAGGTAAAACCTTGACGATTATTTAGCCAAAGGTTGTTTTTATTTGCATATGGTTTTTAAGAGTGATTCAAGGATAGAGTCGAGTAATTGACAATTTCTATTCCTCGGAACACACTTATAAACCATTGCCAATGAAAGGTTTAAGTCTCTTAAAAACATACCTTTACTTCGCAATGAAGTGCATACTAGTGATGGGAAGATTGCAATATTTTCCCCCCACTCCAATATTATTACAGATTCTTTTCTAAATTTCCGATTCCGATACAATTCTCGATTCCAATTCCAATTAATCATAAAATCATACCTCTGTAACGTTACACCCGATTTACACCAGTTTTAACCTATAGACACTGTCGCAAGGAAACCAAAACAAGGAATAACACCCACTGTCCTGTACACTTGTGCAGGTTGTCCTGTGTTTTGGCAACCTTCACTCGAGCCCAATTGAGCGTTACCCACTTTTTCCGGGTGAGTTCAGGGCCTGCTAAAAGATCTTCTTTCAGTGCTAGAAGAGCCTTGTTGACTGATTTATTCCACCAACATTGCCCGGTCATTTTTTTTGTTTGTTTTTGTTTTGTTTTTTCTTCAAATATTGCATTTCTGGTAATATTTTTACTCTCATTTTGTTATGTTTCTTTCTCTTTAAATATTATCTTTCTGTTCCAATCAAGGGAAACAACTCAGTATGAAACAATGCTGTTTTACGTTTTTGGGGTTTTTTGTTTTTTTTTAAAGATGGCAGCCATATAACAATTATTCATATACAGACAAAGTCTATTTTGGCCAACAGTTAATTCGAATTACATTTTATTCTGCTTAAAAACGTGTTACAACGATTTAGAAAAAAAAAACAACTGGCAAACTAGACTCAAATATTGATTTTGCAAGAAGAGAGCCATTGATAACGATAGACTAACTTTACTTTACACATTAGATACAGAAACGATTCAATACTGATTTACCGTATTTTAAAGTTGACAATGTTTCTTCGTAATTCGTGTGCGCAGGACTTATGGCAGCGACCTTTAAAAAGAAAAGAAAAAATAGAAATAATTTAGTTGAGAATTGTTTATTTAATTCAAAAATAATATATATATATATATATATATATATATATATATATATATATATATATAGACTTATATGCATCCATATATATACACACATATATATAGATACATATATTTACATATATATATATATATATTTACATATATATATATATATGTGTGTGTGTGTGTGTGTGTGTGTGTGTGTGTGTGTGTGTGTGTGTGTGTGTGTAAATATATGTTTTATATTTTTATTACCGTTTTATCTGTTTGGTTACATATGTTTCGGATGTTGGACCATGTTTATGATCCAACAGCCTCGTCAGACCTTACAGAAATGGTTGGTAGTATTTGGAAGAAGTGTTTTAGAGGAAATACGGAAACAAAAAGGGTGAGGGTGACGGGTATCGACAATATTTAAGTTTTGAAGGTTAAAATACATTAGATTGTAGTGTGTGTAGCAGATTCAGGTAGGCGTGCTACCCCCCCCCGCACACACTACAATCTAATGTATTTTAACCTTCACCACCTTATTATCTCTTACCCATCCCTTTTTCCTCACAATAAATCACTATAATTTTATATATATATATATATATATATATATATATATATATATATATATATATATATATATATATATATATATATATATAAACACACACAAAATATCTTATATTTCCCCAAAACTTCTGCCGTTGACGGAGGGGAAACTAAAACTTGCTGCTATGGTTTCAAATGATCTGAAAGAATAACAAGGGGAGACTTGATTCCAAATATTTCTCATATGTTATATCTCTAAGCACTACCCCTAAAAAAAAATAACAAACGTCCCCCACCTAAAAAAAGGGTGGCTATAAGTGGGTGTTCATTTTACGTTAAGATTATATGGAAAAGTGATTCCCCACTTTTTGAAACAATAGCTTCTTAATATCTTGGAAACTACTCGTTTCCTGGAATTTTAAACGTTATTTTAATTTTCAGCGACCTACAAAACCTGTGTGGTGGTAATTTTTAAAAGTTTTTGGGGAAGTAAAGATACTGCAACTTTACTTAAACATTTTATGGCTGTAAAAAAAAAGTGCCCAAAATAGTCTTGGGATGATGGATGATCGTCTTAATATGCGACCTTAAAGACAAGTGTCACATAGCAGACTACACAATTCAGGTCATTCCCTTTCCAACGAGCCTTCATTTGTTAAAGTCTGATCTATAGTCGCTGAGATTTTGAACTTATAAAATTGCAAAAAAAAGTGGCATGTATTAGTTACCTGGCAAGGTCACAGGGAAGACAACGAAACAAAAAAAACCCAAAGCGGCAAAACTAAAGGTGGTTTGCCAGGACACTATATATATATATGAATGTAGGCAAATTTTGGCATATTTTATTAGTTTGAAAATTAAGGTTCTTTTTTACAAATTGTCATAAACTTTTAACCATAGAATAGTATTATAATCTTCAAATTTTCATGTTTTCATCCCATAGAATCAAAGATATGAGCATTTCAATATTCAATTTTGCTACGAATATATATATATATATATATATATATATATATATATATATAGAGAGAGAGAGAGAGAGAGAGAGAGAGAGAGAGAGAGAAAAAAAAAGAGAGAGAGAGAGAGACCCTCTTTTGGGCAATTTTATAAGTTCCAAATCTCAGCGACTATTGATCAGAATTTAACAAATGAAGGCTCGTTGGAAAGCTAATAATCTGAATTGTGTAGTGGGCTATATGACATTTGCCTTTACGTCGCACATTAAGGATATCATCCATTATTTACAGCCTATTTTTGGCACTATTTTACAGCTATAAAATGTTTCCTAGTTTTGCATATGAATTATAAAATATCTGATATTTCCGAAAAACATTTGGCCTTCATTGAGGGGACACTAAAATTTGCTGTTATGGTTTCAAATGATCTGAAATAACAGCAAGGGGAGACTTGATTCCAAATGATTCTCATGTTATACTTCCCCTTTTTGGTTTTCATACATAAAGTAAATTTCGTTTAATGATTATTTGATATAATGGAGCTATAGCATATGAGAAATATTAGGAATCAAGTATCCCCTTGCTGTTATTTAAGATCATTTGAAACCATCGCAGCAAGTTTGAGTCTCCCCTCCATCAAGGTCAGGGGTTTGGGGGAAATATCAGATATTTTGTATGTGTTTTTATACATACATACATACATACATACATACATACATATATATATATATATATATATATATATATATATATATATATATATATATATATATATTACTAAATTTTGTTACTATAATTACTAAATTATTATTATTATTATTATTATTATTATTATTATTATTATTATTATCCATGATCATTGACTATACTCTTTTTAGAATTATTTTGGGTTTATTATTATCATCATCATCATCATTATTATTATTATTATTATTATTATTATTTTGTTACCTTTATCATCATCATGCCATTTTGACAGCCTGATTCTGCAACACTTAAAAAATTATAATCATCAATCCTACACTTTTGACATCGAATTTCTTTATAGAAAAGATTTGTTTCATTCTGTCTGGACAATTTCCGGTCACAGTAATTACGAACTTTTACGGCGTTTTTTTTTTTTTTGTGTCCCCACCCCCACCCCATCCCGCTTCAAATCACTTTTTCTTTTTAAGCCGAGGATGAAGGTCCTCATTTTGGATTTCTCTCTTCTTACTATTAGATCCCATTTGACCAGTGACAGACTTCTCTTTGGACTACTGCACGACCCGGAAAAAAACAAAACAATTTGCATTATTTCAGCTGTTTAGTAAACTTTCCAATCGGGTTTTTAAAAACTTTCCAATCGGATTATAGGCATCGTAACACTGGACTTATTTTGGAATACATTCTATCTAAAGAACTATTTTGCATTTTGAATCAACTCTAGAGTAGTTTCATTCAAGCTGAAATATTATGCGCGGTTTGTTTTTATATTAGTTTTTTTACATATCCAATATTTTTGAATATTTTTATTTGGCAATTTATAACTAAAATAAATTGCGGTTTCACTTAATGCCTTAACTAGCAAATTCTAGCATTGCTACAAATATAATTTGCTGATTTCTTTATGTCCCCTGATGAGAAGAAGAATAAAATAGCATTCTTTGAAACCCCACGGAATAAGGACTTTGGAAATTGTTTTTTGCAATATTCAGTCGAACAATGAATTTTGATTGTAAAGTTCAACTTTCAGTTTTAATTTTCTTTCTCTTATATATATATAGATTTTGGAAGATTAAAATACTATTCTATGGTTAAATTTTTATGACAATTGGTAAAAAAGAACCTTTATTTCCACCGAAGAAAATATGCTCAAATTCGTCTACATTGGTACATATAGTGTCCTGGCAAGCCAGCTTCAGTTTTGCTGCTTTGGAATTAATTTTGCTTGGAGTTTTTATTGTTGTTTTTTTTTTTTTTTTTTTGCTTGGTTGTTTCCCTTGTGGCCTTACCAAGCCACTAATATACATTTGTATATAAGTAGTAGCGTTCGTGTGTGTGTGTCCGTGTGTACAACTCTCCTACAGCCCACACCAGTGGACCGATCATAACAAAACCTGACATGATGATGGTCCCCCCACGTAGGGTTGGTGTACATCATTTTTTAATATTAAGGTCAAAGGTCAGGGTCCTAGGATATATATATATATATATATATATATATATATATATATATATATATATATATATATACTCTCCTTCATCCAATGACCAAACTTGACATGATGATGGTCCCCACCTAGGGGTTGTGCATATATATATATATATATATATATATATATATATATATATATATATAAATATATGTGCATATATATGCACCTATGTATATGCATATGTACATATATATACACTTGTGCCCGATATTATTCATACCCCCCTTGAAAATTGAGTTTATTAGGTGTAACTTTTGTAAGAATTTATTGTTTACGTCCATATTGATACATATTCTTAATAAACCTCTTCTGATCATTTTCGTCATTTTAAAATCTCGGGATACTTGTAATAAAAGAAATATACAGCTATTTATAAAATCTGCAATGTTCAAAAATAATCATACCCCCTTATTTTTTCAGTATTAATCGAGTTTCTGACTGTTTGTTTTCTGTTTGATTCTTATTTTGAATGCTTTTATACAACCTTTGATTAATTTCATTTCGTTTTTTGCATTTTTCAGAAATTAAAATGATATCAACTGAAAACCAATAAAAGAATAAAAATTATTAGAATGAGGAAGAAAAAAGAGCTTAGTAATGATCTTAGGACTAAAATTGTGAATTCACATAAGGATGGTTTAGGTTACAAGTCAATTTCCAAGAAATTTGAGGTCCCTACAGCAACAGTACAGAGCATCATCAAAAAATTCCAGAGCCACCACACAACAAACAACTTGATTGGTAGAGGAAGGAAAAGGAAACTGTCTGCTAGAGCCACCAGGAATATTGTAAGAAGTGTTAATGCAAATCCAACCACCACTAATAAGGGCATTTTAGAAAATCTGGAGTCTTCTGGCATAAAAATATCAAGGCAAACATTGCAAAGGACTCTGCATGAAAATGGTCTGAAAGGAAGAAGACCAAGAAGGACTCCATTGCACACCGGAAAACACCTTGCAGCACGTCTAAAGTTTGCTAGGACCCATGTGAATTCTCCAGAGTCCGTTTTCTCAAGTATTTTGTGGACTGACGAAACAAAAATTGAATTGTTTGGCCATATGGATGCTTCTTACGTTTGAAGGAAGAAAGGAGAAGCTTACAACCCAAAGAACACCATACCCACGGTGAAACATGGTGGTGGTAGCCTAATGTTTTGGGGCTCCTTTTCGGCTAGTGGTCCAGGTAGTTTGGTCAAGATAGATGGAACCATGAAGAAGGAGCAATATTTGGAGATACTCCAGAAAAACATTAGACAGGATGCGGAGAAGCTCCATTTAGGACCAAACTGGGTCCTTCAACAGGATAATGATCCAAAACATACTGCCAAAATAGTCAAGAAATGGTTTGAGGATAATCAAATTAATGTTTTGGAATGGCCTAGCCAGAGTCCCGACCTGAACCCTATCGAAAACCTCTGGCACATATTGAAAACTGAGGTTAAAAAGCGGAAACCTAGAAATTTGAGGGATTTGGAGAATTACTGCATTGAAGAATGGTCAAAAATCAGTGTTGATGCTTGTAAAAACCTTGTTGATAAATATCCCAAACGGTTACAGGCAGTTATTAAGAATAAAGGGCATGCTATTGACTATTAGTAAGAGAGGTATGAATAATTTTGAACTAGTGCCATTATTGTTTTTCTTTGTATAATGTTTCAAACTTGCATAATTTATTTATTTGTTGAGTTTAAATTAAATGCTTATGCTTGATTTATTGTTTGAAATCCCTTTAATATTGTCTACCTTCTGGTTTGAGCAATATTCTTATAGAAATCTCAAAGATCCGAGGGGTATGAATAATATCGGGCACAAGTGTATGTATATATATGTATATGTACATATATATATGTACATATATATATGTACATATATATATATATGTACGTATATATATGTACATATATATATGTACATATATATATGTACATATGTATATGTATATATATATATATATATATATATATATATATACATAGTGTCACAGAAGTTGCACACCATATACTGATCTTCGTAGAGTGGCTACTCCGCTCACCAGATCTGTCCCTCTTGGCATTTTTGTCTTCGGGAACATCTCAAATGTGTACTACAATTGTCCATCTGTTGAGCTAATTAACAAGAAAATAGATATCATATTTATTTTTTATAAAAACCTAGATGATGTGCGACTTTTGGGACACCCTGTATATATGTACATATATATATGCATATATATATATACATATATATATATATATATATATATATATATATATATATATATATATATATAGGGAAAATTATCTACTTATCCAAAATAACGCGAATTTACCTCAGACTTAACATTTATTGTTGTTGTTGTTGTTGTTGTTTTTTATTGTTATTAATATTAGATAGAGTCCGAATATGTGCAGACCATGTCTAGAGAACATTCAGAATGTCGAGCAAGCAAGCATGTATATATATATACTTAATTATTGTTATTATTTTCATTATTATTTTTATGAGTATTCCTATTGCTATTATCGTTAATATTATCATTATTATTGCCATCATTATTATTATTATCATTATTATTGCCATCATTATTATTATTATCATTATTATTATTACTATTATCGTTAATATTATCATTATTATTGCCATTATACATTCTTATTATTATTATGCAAGTATTATTTAATAGGTGTTGGAAGTAAACAGACATACGTGTGTAATTTTGATGGTCATGCTGAATAAAAAAGACATTGAAAGTAGATAATGGTTGAATCAACATAGAGTGAGAGCGGTGAAAGAAATACATAAGTAAGAGATAGATGGGTTGATGTGTTCAGTTTATTATAAATAGGGCTGTGACAACAGCATATTCTTTTCATTCTTCTGACTCTCGAGTATATATCCAAGAACCGAGAACCACATCAGGCTACATAAAAACATATAAAATATTAACGGATATATACCCAAGAGCCAAAACAATGAAAAGAATATGCTGTTGTCACATCCCTAATTATAAATTACAATTCATTAGAACAGTTCAGACAGATTATTTTCAAGCATAACGCAATCCCAAAACTAAATTATACTGTATGATGCATTTTGTCAGATTCAGTTATATAGGAGAGGGGATTTAGGGAAAATTAATTAACTCATGTTTAATGTGGTGACATTATTTAAACGTCTCACCATGATTGTTTTGCTGTTTCCGCCAAGGGCGCTTTTCAGTAGTTTTGTAAGGACCGAGTTTCTGAAGGGCACTGTGGAAAAAATATAAAGAAATATGATTATAAAACAAACAAAAAAAACATGACATAAGAAATAACATTCTGATACTCCTACATATTATTATCCTTGGCAGATTCAAACCTGTATGAATGATTGTCCAATAAATAATAATTAACTGTAAAAATAAAAATCAGTTTGTTTTTTTTTAATTCCAATTATTTTAAGTTTTTTAGCAATCAAGTTAAACCCCCATTTTTATTTATTTATTTATTTATTTATTTACTGCTATTTCATATGTCAGTACAGTCGGGGAAGCAGGAGAAAATTTCAAAGTCTAACAGCCCGAAGAAAAAAACTATTAGAGTAGAAAGCTTTCAGAAAAAAAAAAAACATTTGTTGACTTACATCAGGGTTGCACACACTTTTTCAGTATAAGAGCTACTTATGACATAACTAAGTCTAAATGATCTACCACCTACTAAAAATGCCAAACACATCTATATATATAAAAGGCAAAATGTGTGTGACTATTTCGTGTATGTCTTCAAAAGGCTTTTCGAGCACACGCTCTCGGGGTCGTTACTATCGCATAAAACTGTTTATATAGGTCCTATATCATAATATCTAGGAATTAGGAAAGCGCGTAGCGTATAGATTTATTTACGTCGATTTTTACAAAATTATTGCTATTTTGGCTTCTCGCGTGTTGATTGGGCTTTTTAGTATAAATATAGTGAAACTAAACTCAAACGGACGTGTTCGCGGCATTGCGCCGGGAAAAACGTCCAGAAGAAATCAGCTTTGATCAATCTTGTATATCAGATTCTTGTATATCAGACAGTCAAATTTCGATAAACAAACTCAGACGCTGACGCTGACGCTGCGTGACTTCTATTTGACCTTCTTAATTAGGTCAAATGGAAGCAGCAAAGTTAACTTTTATTACGCACGCCTGTTTTTATAGTTATAGTTAGATAAATAAATTCAAACACGTCTACGCTGTATGTCGCGGTGGCCCAATGGTAACATCGCACTTTTTTTTTGTTTTTTTTCACACATTAATTTCCAACTCAAGGGTACGGGTTCGATTCTCATACTCACCTACCAAAACATTTTTTTATTATTATTTAAACCCCCCCCCCCCCGGAATTTTGATTTACCTCAAGACACCCGGGCATCGCCGGGTACCTCCCCCCCCCCGCTAGTTATTTATAAAAGATACTGTAAATCATTTTTATATGTGCAGTATATGCAGGTGTACCTTGCATTACTGCATCAACTCGCAATGCACAGTACAACTTTGTACATTTGTTTTTCATTACCTTACTCTTATGCCTTGCATTAGATGGAATCAGTCAGCGATGTATAGTCTAGACAGTAGCTGCTAATAGCCAGTCTCAGCAAACATAGATGCTTATCGGTCTCACATAAATAAGTACAACCAAATAATGCAGTCAATAATGCAGTCTGATGTTGGGTTTCTCTGTGAGTAAGTTACAGAATTGTCCACGAATGTCTGCTTTATAGCATCAGAATCTAATCCTTCATCCCAGAAGAGTTCATGTGAAAAATTTTGCCATTTTTTATGCGAGTGAAACAACCTCATTGAGGACAGGCAATATAACCGCGACGAATCCTGTATTTTCTTTTTATCCAGCGATAATTAATTCTTTCAAACGCATCGTATATTTCAACTATTTTAATGTCTAGTAATTAATTCCTTCAAACGCATCGTATATTTCAACTATTTTAATGTCTAGTCATTAATTCCTTCAAACGCATCGTATATTTCAACTATTTTAATGCCTAGTAATTAATTCCTTCAAACGCATCGTATATTTCAACTATTTTAATGTCTAGTAATTAATTCCTTCAAACGCATCGTATATTTCAACTATTTTAATGCCTAGTAATTAATTCCTTCAAACGCATCGTATATTTCAACTATTTTAATGGCTAGTAATTAATTCCTTCAAACACATCGTATATTTCAACTATTTTGATGCCTAGTAATTAATTCCTTCAAACGCATCGTATATTTCAACTATTTTGATGTCTAGTAATTAATTCCTTCAAACGATTCGCATATTTCAACTATTTTGATGCCTAGTAATTAATTCCTTCAAACGCATCGTATATTTAAACTATTTTAATGTCTAGTAATTAATTCCTTCAAACGCATCGTATATTTCAACTATTTTGATGCCTAGTAATTAATTCCTTCAAACGCATCGTATATTTCAACTATTTTAATGTCTAGTAATTAATTCCTTCAAACGCATCGTATATTTCAACTATTTTAATGCCTAGTAATTAATTCCTTCAAACGCATCGTATATTTCAACTATTTTAATGCCTAGTAATTAATTTCTTCAAACGCATCGTATATTTCAACTATTTTAATGCCTAGTAATTAATTCCTTCAAACGCATCGTATATTTCAACTATTTTAATGCCTAGTAATTAATTCCTTCAAACGCATCGTATATTTCAACTATTTTAATGCCTAGTAATTAATTTCTTCAAACGCATCGTATATTTCAACTATTTTAATGCCTAGTAATTAATTCCTTCAAACGCATCGTATATTTCAACTATTTTAATGCCTAGTAATTAATTCCTTCAAACGCATCGTATATTTCAACTATTTTAATGCCTAGTAATTAATTCCTTCAAACGCATCGTATATTTCAACTATTTTGATGCCTAGTAATTAATTCCTTCAAACGCATCGTATATTTCAACTATTTTGATGCCTAGTAATTAATTCCTTCAAACGCATCGTATATTTCAACTATTTTAATGCCTAGTAATTAATTCCTTCAAACGCATCGTATATTTCAACTATTTTAATGCCTAGTAATTAATTCCTTCAAACGATTCGCATATTTCAATTATTTTAATGTCTAGTAATTAATTCCTTCAAACGCATCGTATATTTCAACTATTTTAATGTCTAGTCATTAATTCCTTCAAACGCATCGTATATTTCAACTATTTTAATGCCTAGTAATTAATTCCTTCAAACGCATCGTATATTTCAACTATTTTAATGTCTAGTAATTAATTCCTTCAAACGCATCGTATATTTCAACTATTTTAATGCCTAGTAATTAATTCCTTCAAACGCATCGTATATTTCAACTATTTTAATGGCTAGTAATTAATTCCTTCAAACACATCGTATATTTCAACTATTTTGATGCCTAGTAATTAATTCCTTCAAACGCATCGTATATTTCAACTATTTTGATGTCTAGTAATTAATTCCTTCAAACGATTCGCATATTTCAACTATTTTGATGCCTAGTAATTAATTCCTTCAAACGCATCGTATATTTAAACTATTTTAATGTCTAGTAATTAATTCCTTCAAACGCATCGTATATTTCAACTATTTTGATGCCTAGTAATTAATTCCTTCAAACGCATCGTATATTTCAACTATTTTAATGTCTAGTAATTAATTCCTTCAAACGCATCGTATATTTCAACTATTTTAATGCCTAGTAATTAATTCCTTCAAACGCATCGTATATTTCAACTATTTTAATGCCTAGTAATTAATTCCTTCAAACGCATCGTATATTTCAACTATTTTAATGCCTAGTAATTAATTCCTTCAAACGCATCGTATATTTCAACTATTTTAATGCCTAGTAATTAATTCCTTCAAACGCATCGTATATTTCAACTATTTTAATGCCTAGTAATTAATTTCTTCAAACGCATCGTATATTTCAACTATTTTAATGCCTAGTAATTAATTCCTTAAAACGCATCGTATATTTCAACTATTTTAATGCCTAGTAATTAATTCCTTCAAACGCATCGTATATTTCAACTATTTTAATGCCTAGTAATTAATTCCTTCAAACGCATCGTATATTTCAACTATTTTAATGCCTAGTAATTAATTCCTTCAAACGCATCGTATATTTCAACTATTTTGATGCCTAGTAATTAATTCCTTCAAACGCATCGTATATTTCAACTATTTTAATGCCTAGTAATTAATTCCTTCAAACGCATCGTATATTTCAACTATTTTAATGCCTAGTAATTAATTCCTTCAAACGATTCGCATATTTCAATTATTTTAATGTCTAGTAATTAATTCCTTCAAACGCATCGTATATTTCAACTATTTTAATGCCTAGAAATTAATTCCTTCAAACGATTCGCATATTTCAATTATTTTAATGTCTAGTAATTAATTCCTTCAAACGATTCGCATATTTCAATTATTTTAATGTCTAGTAATTAATTCCTTCAAACGCATCGTATATTTCAACTATTTTAATGCCTAGTAATTAATTCCTTCAAACGATTCGCATATTTCAATTATTTTAATGTCCAGTAATTAATTCCTTCAAACGCATCGTATATTTCAACTATTTTAATGCCTAGTAATTAATTCCTTCAAACGATTCGCATATTTCAATTATTTTAATGTCTAGTAATTAATTCCTTCAAACGCATCGTATATTTCAACTATTTTAATGCCTAGAAATTAATTCCTTCAAACGCATCGTATATTTCAACTATTTTGATGCCTAGTAATTAATTCCTTCAAACGCATCGTATATTTCAACTATTTTAATGCCTAGTAATTAATTCCTTCAAACGCATCGTATATTTCAACTATTTTGATGCCTAGTAATTAATTCCTTCAAACGCATCGTATATTTCAACTATTTTAATGCCTAGTAATTAATTCCTTCAAACGCATCGTATATTTCAACTATTTTAACGTCTAGTAATTAATTCCTTCAAACGCATCGTATATTTCAACTATTTTAATGCCTAGTAATTAATTCCTTCAAACGCATCGTATATTTCAACTATTTTAATGCCTAGTAATTAATTCCTTCAAACGCATCGTATATTTCAACTATTTTAATGCCTAGTAATTAATTCCTTCAAACGCATCGTATATTTCAACTATTTTGATGCCTAGTAATTAATTCCTTCAAACGCATCGTATATTTCAACTATTTTGATGCCTAGTAATTAATTCCTTCAAACGCATCGTATATTTCAACTATTTTAATGCCTAGTAATTAATTCCTTCAAACGCATCGTATATTTCAACTATTTTAATGCCTAGTAATTAATTCCTTCAAACGGTTCGCATATTTCAATTATTTTAATTCCTAGTAATTAATTCCTTCAAACGCATCGTATATTTCAACTATTTTGATGCCTAGTAATTAATTCCTTCAAACGCATCGTATATTTCAACTATTTTAATTCCTAGTAATTAATTCCTTCAAACGCATCGTATATTTCAACTATTTTAATGTCTAGTAATTAATTCCTTCAAACGCATCGTATATTTCAACTATTTTAATGCCTAGTAATTAATTCCTTCAAACGCATCGTATATTTCAACTATTTTAATGCCTAGTAATTAATTCCTTCAAACGCATCGTATATTTCAACTATTTTAATGCCTAGTAATTAATTCCTTCAAACGCATCGTATATTTCAACTATTTTAATGCCTAGTAATTAATTCCTTCAAACGCATCGTATATTTCAACTATTTTAATGCCTAGTAATTAATTCCTTCAAACGCATCGTATGCTTCAACTATTTTGATGCCTAGTAATTAATTCCTTCAAACGCATCGTATATTTCAACTATTTTGATGCCTAGTAATTAATTCCTTCAAACGCATCGTATATTTCAACTATTTTAATGCCTAGTAATTAATTCCTTCAAACGCATCGTATATTTCAACTATTTTAATGCCTAGTAATTAATTCCTTCAAACGCATCGTATATTTCAACTATTTTAATGCCTAGTAATTAATTCCTTCAAACGCATCGTATATTTCAACTATTTTAATAACTAGTAATTAATTCCTTCAAACGCATCGTATATTTCAACTATTTTGATGCCTAGTAATTAATTCCTTCAAACGCATCGTATATTTCAACTATTTTAATGCCTAGTAATTAATTCCTTCAAACGCATCGTATATTTCAACTATTTTAATGCCTAGTAATTAATTCCTTCAAACGCATCGTATATTTCAACTATTTTAATGTCTAGTAATTAATTCCTTCAAACGCATCGTATATTTCAACTATTTTAATGCCTAGTAATTAATTCCTTCAAACGCATCGTATATTTCAACTATTTTAATGCCTAGTAATTAATTCCTTCAAACGCATCGTATATTTCAACTATTTTGATGCCTAGTAATTAATTCCTTCAAACGCATCGTATATTTCAACTATTTTGATGCCTAGTAATTAATTTCTTCAAACGCATCGTATATTTCAACTATTTTGATGCCTAGTAATTAATTTCTTCAAACGCATCGTATATTTCAACTATTTTAATGCCTAGTAATTAATTCCTTCAAACGCATCGTATATTTCAACTATTTTGATGCCTAGTAATTAATTCCTTCAAACGCATCGTATATTTCAACTATTTTAATGCCTAGTAATTAATTCCTTCAAACGCATCGTATATTTCAACTATTTTAATGCCTAGTAATTAATTCCTTCAAACGCATCGTATATTTCAACTATTTTAATGCCTAGTAATTAATTCCTTCAAACGCATCGTATATTTCAACTATTTTGATGCCTAGTAATTAATTCCTTCAAACGCATCGTATATTTCAACTATTTTAATGCCTAGTAATTAATTCCTTCAAACGCATCGTATATTTCAACTATTTTAATGCCTAGTAATTAATTCCTTCAAACGCATCGTATATTTCAACTATTTTGATGCCTAGTAATTAATTCCTTCAAACGCATCGTATATTTCAACTATTTTGATGCCTAGTAATTAATTTCTTCAAACGCATCGTATATTTCAACTATTTTAATGCCTAGTAATTAATTTCTTCAAACGCATCGTATATTTCAACTATTTTAATGCTTAGTAATTAATTCCTTCAAACGCATCGTATATTTCAACTATTTTAATGCCTAGTAATTAATTCCTTCAAACGCATCGTATATTTCAACTATTTTAATGCCTAGTAATTAATTTCTTCAAACGCATCGTATATTTCAACTATTTTAATGCCTAGTAATTAATTCCTTCAAACGCATCGTATATTTCAACTATTTTAATGCCTAGTAATTAATTCCTTCAAACGCATCGTATATTTCAACTATTTTAATGGCTAGTAATTAATTCCTTCAAACACATCGTATATTTCAACTATTTTGATGCCTAGTAATTAATTCCTTCAAACGCATCGTATATTTCAACTATTTTGATGCCTAGTAATTAATTCCTTCAAACGATTCGCATATTTCAACTATTTTGATGCCTAGTAATTAATTCCTTCAAACGCATCGTATATTTCAACTATTTTGATGCCTAGTAATTAATTTCTTCAAACGCATCGTATATTTCAACTATTTTAATGCCTAGTAATTAATTCCTTCAAACGCATCGTATATTTCAACTATTTTGATGCCTAGTAATTAATTCCTTCAAACGCATCGTATATTTCAACTATTTTAATGCCTAGTAATTAATTCCTTCAAACGCATCGTATATTTCAACTATTTTTATGCCTAGTAATTAATTCCTTCAAACGCATCGTATATTTCAACTATTTTAATGCCTAGTAATTAATTCCTTCAAACGCATCGTATATTTCAACTATTTTAATGCCTAGTAATTAATTCCTTCAAACGATTCGCATATTTCAATTATTTTAATGTCTAGTAATTAATTCCTTCAAACGCATCGTATATTTCAACTATTTTAATGCCTAGAAATTAATTCCTTCAAACGATTCGCATATTTCAATTATTTTAATGTCTAGTAATTAATTCCTTCAAACGATTCGCATATTTCAATTATTTTAATGTCTAGTAATTAATTCCTTCAAACGCATCGTATATTTCAACTATTTTAATGCCTAGTAATTAATTCCTTCAAACGATTCGCATATTTCAATTATTTTAATGTCCAGTAATTAATTCCTTCAAACGCATCGTATATTTCAACTATTTTAATGCCTAGTAATTAATTCCTTCAAACGATTCGCATATTTCAATTATTTTAATGTCTAGTAATTAATTCCTTCAAACGCATCGTATATTTCAACTATTTTAATGCCTAGAAATTAATTCCTTCAAACGCATCGTATATTTCAACTATTTTGATGCCTAGTAATTAATTCCTTCAAACGCATCGTATATTTCAACTATTTTAATGCCTAGTAATTAATTCCTTCAAACGCATCGTATATTTCAACTATTTTGATGCCTAGTAATTAATTCCTTCAAACGCATCGTATATTTCAACTATTTTAATGCCTAGTAATTAATTCCTTCAAACGCATCGTATATTTCAACTATTTTAATGTCTAGTAATTAATTCCTTCAAACGCATCGTATATTTCAACTATTTTAATGCCTAGTAATTAATTCCTTCAAACGCATCGTATATTTCAACTATTTTAATGCCTAGTAATTAATTCCTTCAAACGCATCGTATATTTCAACTATTTTAATGCCTAGTAATTAATTCCTTCAAACGCATCGTATATTTCAACTATTTTGATGCCTAGTAATTAATTCCTTCAAACGCATCGTATATTTCAACTATTTTGATGCCTAGTAATTAATTCCTTCAAACGCATCGTATATTTCAACTATTTTAATGCCTAGTAATTAATTCCTTCAAACGCATCGTATATTTCAACTATTTTAATGCCTAGTAATTAATTCCTTCAAACGATTCGCATATTTCAATTATTTTAATTCCTAGTAATTAATTCCTTCAAACGCATCGTATATTTCAACTATTTTGATGCCTAGTAATTAATTCCTTCAAACGCATCGTATATTTCAACTATTTTAATTCCTAGTAATTAATTCCTTCAAACGCATCGTATATTTCAACTATTTTAATGTCTAGTAATTAATTCCTTCAAACGCATCGTATATTTCAACTATTTTAATGCCTAGTAATTAATTCCTTCAAACGCATCGTATATTTCAACTATTTTAATGCCTAGTAATTAATTCCTTAAAACGCATCGTATATTTCAACTATTTTAATGCCTAGTAATTAATTCCTTCAAACGCATCGTATATTTCAACTATTTTAATGCCTAGTAATTAATTCCTTCAAACGCATCGTATATTTCAACTATTTTAATGCCTAGTAATTAATTCCTTCAAACGCATCGTATGCTTCAACTATTTTGATGCCTAGTAATTAATTCCTTCAAACGCATCGTATATTTCAACTATTTTGATGCCTAGTAATTAATTCCTTCAAACGCATCGTATATTTCAACTATTTTAATGCCTAGTAATTAATTCCTTCAAACGCATCGTATATTTCAACTATTTTAATGCCTAGTAATTAATTCCTTCAAACGCATCGTATATTTCAACTATTTTAATGCCTAGTAATTAATTCCTTCAAACGCATCGTATATTTCAACTATTTTAATGCCTAGTAATTAATTCCTTCAAACGCATCGTATATTTCAACTATTTTAATGCCTAGTAATTAATTCCTTCAAACGCATCGTATATTTCAACTATTTTAATGCCTAGTAATTAATTCCTTCAAACGCATCGTATATTTCAACTATTTTAATGCCTAGTAATTAATTCCTTCAAACGCATCGTATATTTCAACTATTTTAATGTCTAGTAATTAATTTCTTCAAACGCATCGTATATTTCAACTATTTTAATGCCTAGTAATTAATTCCTTCAAACGCATCGTATATTTCAACTATTTTAATGCCTAGTAATTAATTCCTTCAAACGCATCGTATATTTCAACTATTTTGATGCCTAGTAATTAATTCCTTCAAACGCATCGTATATTTCAACTATTTTGATGCCTAGTAATTAATTTCTTCAAACGCATCGTATATTTCAACTATTTTGATGCCTAGTAATTAATTTCTTCAAACGCATCGTATATTTCAACTATTTTAATGCCTAGTAATTAATTCCTTCAAACGCATCGTATATTTCAACTATTTTGATGCCTAGTAATTAATTCCTTCAAACGCATCGTATATTTCAACTATTTTAATGCCTAGTAATTAATTCCTTCAAACGCATCGTATATTTCAACTATTTTAATGCCTAGTAATTAATTCCTTCAAACGCATCGTATATTTCAACTATTTTAATGCCTAGTAATTAATTCCTTCAAACGCATCGTATATTTCAACTATTTTGATGCCTAGTAATTAATTCCTTCAAACGCATCGTATATTTCAACTATTTTAATGCCTAGTAATTAATTCCTTCAAACGCATCGTATATTTCAACTATTTTAATGCCTAGTAATTAATTCCTTCAAACGCATCGTATATTTCAACTATTTTGATGCCTAGTAATTAATTCCTTCAAACGCATCGTATATTTCAACTATTTTGATGCCTAGTAATTAATTTCTTCAAACGCATCGTATATTTCAACTATTTTAATGCCTAGTAATTAATTTCTTCAAACGCATCGTATATTTCAACTATTTTAATGCTTAGTAATTAATTCCTTCAAACGCATCGTATATTTCAACTATTTTAATGCCTAGTAATTAATTCCTTCAAACGCATCGTATATTTCAACTATTTTAATGCCTAGTAATTAATTTCTTCAAACGCATCGTATATTTCAACTATTTTAATGCCTAGTAATTAATTCCTTCAAACGCATCGTATATTTCAACTATTTTAATGCCTAGTAATTAATTCCTTCAAACGCATCGTATATTTCAACTATTTTAATGGCTAGTAATTAATTCCTTCAAACACATCGTATATTTCAACTATTTTGATGCCTAGTAATTAATTCCTTCAAACGCATCGTATATTTCAACTATTTTGATGCCTAGTAATTAATTCCTTCAAACGATTCGCATATTTCAACTATTTTGATGCCTAGTAATTAATTCCTTCAAACGCATCGTATATTTCAACTATTTTGATGCCTAGTAATTAATTCCTTCAAACGATTCGCATATTTCAACTATTTTAATGCCTAGTAATTAATTCCTTCAAACGCATCGTATATTTCAACTATTTTAATGCCTAGTAATTAATTCCTTCAAACGCATCGTATATTTCAACTATTTTAATGCCTAGTAATTAATTCCTTCAAACGCATCGTATATTTCAACTATTTTAATGTCTAGTAATTAATTTCTTCAAACGCATCGTATATTTCAACTATTTTAATGCCTAGTAATTAATTCCTTCAAACGCATCGTATATTTCAACTATTTTAATGCCTAGTAATTAATTCCTTCAAACGATTCGCATATTTCAACTATTTTAATGCCTAGTAATTAATTCCTTCAAACGCATCGTATATTTCAACTATTTTAATGCCTAGTAATTAATTCCTTCAAACGCATCGTATATTTCAACTATTTTAATGTCTAGTAATTAATTCCTTCAAACGCATCGTATATTTCAACTATTTTAATGCCTAGTAATATATTCCTTCAAACGCATCGTATATTTCAACTATTTTAATGCCTAGTAATTAATTCCTTCAAACGCATCGTATATTTCAACTATTTTAATGCCTAGTAATTAATTTCTTCAAACGCATCGTATATTTCAACTATTTTAATGCCTAGTAATTAATTCCTTCAAACGCATCGTATATTTCAACTATTTTAATGCCTAGTAATTAATTCCTTCAAACGCATCGTATATTTCAACTATTTTAATGTCTAGTAATTAATTCCTTCAAACGCATCGCATATTTCAACTATTTTAATGCCTAGTAATTAATTCCTTCAAACGCATCGTATATTTCAACTATTTTAATGCCTAGTAATTAATTCCTTCAAACGCATCGTATATTTCAACTATTTTAATGCCTAGTAATTAATTTCTTCAAACGCATCGTATATTTCAACTATTTTAATGCCTAGTAATTAATTCCTTCAAACGCATCGTATATTTCAACTATTTTAATGTCTAGTAATTAATTCCTTCAAACGCATCGTATAATTCAACTATTTTAATGTCTAGTAATTAATTCCTTCAAACGCATCGTATATTTCGACTATTTTAATGTCTAGTAATTAATTCCTCCAAACGCATCGTATATTTCAACTATTTTAATGTCTAGTAATTAATTCCTTCAAACGCATCGTATATTTCAACTATTTTAATGTCTAGTAATTAATTCCTTCAAACGCATCGTATATTTCAACTATTTTAATGCCTAGTAATTAATTCCTTCAAACGCATCGTATATTTCAACTATTTTAATGCCTAGTAATTAATTCCTTCAAACGCATCGTATATTTCAACTATTTTAATGTCTAGTAATTAATTCCTTCAAACGCATCGTATATTTCAACTATTTTGATGCCTAGTAATTAATTCCTTCAAACGCATCGTATATTTCAACTATTTTAATGTCTAGTAATTAATTCCTTCAAACGCATCGTATATTTCAACTATTTTAATGTCTAGTAATTAATTCCTTCAAACGCATCGTATATTTCAACTATTTTAATGTCTAGTAATTAATTCCTTCAAACACATCGTATATTTCAACTATTTTAATGCCTAGTTATTAATTCCTTCAAACGATTCGCATATTTCAACTATTTTAATGGCTAGTAATTAATTCCTTCAAACGCATCGTATATTTCAACTATTTTAATGCCTAGTAATTAATTCCTTAAAACGCATCGTATATTTCAACTATTTTAATTCCTAGTAATTAATTCCTTCAAACGCATCGTATATTTCAACTATTTTAATGTCTAGTAATTAATTCCTTCAAACGCATCGTATATTTCAACTATTTTAATGTCTAGTAATTAATTCCTTCAAACGCATCGTATATTTCAACTATTTTAATGTCTAGTAATTAATTCCTTCAAATGCATCGTATATTTCAACTATTTTAATGCCTAGTAATTAATTCCTTAAAACGCATCGTATATTTCAACTATTTTGATGCCTAGTAATTAATTTCTTCAAACGCATCGTATATTTCAACTATTTTAATGCTTAGTAATTAATTCCTTCAAACGCATCGTATATTTCAACTATTTTGATGCCTAGTAATTAATTCCTTCAAACGCATCGTATATTTCAACTATTTTAATGCCTAGTAATTAATTCCTTCAAACGCATCGTATATTTCAACTATTTTAATGCCTAGTAATTAATTCCTTCAAACGCATCGTATATTTCAACTATTTTAATGCCTAGTAATTAATTCCTTCAAACGCATCGTATATTTCAACTATTTTGATGCCTAGTAATTAATTCCTTCAAACGCATCGTATATTTCAACTATTTTAATGCCTAGTAATTAATTCCTTCAAACGCATCGTATATTTCAACTATTTTAATGCCTAGTAATTAATTCCTTCAAACGCATCGTATATTTCAACTATTTTGATGCCTAGTAATTAATTCCTTCAAACGCATCGTATATTTCAACTATTTTGATGCCTAGTAATTAATTTCTTCAAACGCATCGTATATTTCAACTATTTTAATGCCTAGAAATTAATTTCTTCAAACGCATCGTATATTTCAACTATTTTAATGCTTAGTAATTAATTCCTTCAAACGCATCGTATATTTCAACTATTTTAATGCCTAGTAATTAATTCCTTCAAACGCATCGTATATTTCAACTATTTTAATGCCTAGTAATTAATTTCTTCAAACGCATCGTATATTTCAACTATTTTAATGCCTAGTAATTAATTCCTTCAAACGCATCGTATATTTCAACTATTTTAATGCCTAGTAATTAATTCCTTCAAACGCATCGTATATTTCAACTATTTTAATGGCTAGTAATTAATTCCTTCAAACACATCGTATATTTCAACTATTTTGATGCCTAGTAATTAATTCCTTCAAACGCATCGTATATTTCAACTATTTTGATGCCTAGTAATTAATTCCTTCAAACGATTCGCATATTTCAACTATTTTGATGCCTAGTAATTAATTCCTTCAAACGCATCGTATATTTCAACTATTTTGATGCCTAGTAATTAATTTCTTCAAACGCATCGTATATTTCAACTATTTTAATGCCTAGTAATTAATTCCTTCAAACGCATCGTATATTTCAACTATTTTGATGCCTAGTAATTAATTCCTTCAAACGCATCGTATATTTCAACTATTTTAATGCCTAGTAATTAATTCCTTCAAACGCATCGTATATTTCAACTATTTTGATGCCTAGTAATTAATTCCTTCAAACGCATCGTATATTTCAACTATTTTAATGCCTAGTAATTAATTCCTTCAAACGCATCGTATATTTCAACTATTTTAATGCCTAGTAATTAATTCCTTCAAACGATTCGCATATTTCAATTATTTTAATGTCTAGTAATTAATTCCTTCAAACGCATCGTATATTTCAACTATTTTAATGCCTAGAAATTAATTCCTTCAAACGATTCGCATATTTCAATTATTTTAATGTCTAGTAATTAATTCCTTCAAACGATTCGCATATTTCAATTATTTTAATGTCTAGTAATTAATTCCTTCAAACGCATCGTATATTTCAACTATTTTAATGCCTAGTAATTAATTCCTTCAAACGATTCGCATATTTCAATTATTTTAATGTCCAGTAATTAATTCCTTCAAACGCATCGTATATTTCAACTATTTTAATGCCTAGTAATTAATTCCTTCAAACGATTCGCATATTTCAATTATTTTAATGTCTAGTAATTAATTCCTTCAAACGCATCGTATATTTCAACTATTTTAATGCCTAGAAATTAATTCCTTCAAACGCATCGTATATTTCAACTATTTTGATGCCTAGTAATTAATTCCTTCAAACGCATCGTATATTTCAACTATTTTAATGCCTAGTAATTAATTCCTTCAAACGCATCGTATATTTCAACTATTTTGATGCCTAGTAATTAATTCCTTCAAACGCATCGTATATTTCAACTATTTTAATGCCTAGTAATTAATTCCTTCAAACGCATCGTATATTTCAACTATTTTAATGTCTAGTAATTAATTCCTTCAAACGCATCGTATATTTCAACTATTTTAATGCCTAGTAATTAATTCCTTCAAACGCATCGTATATTTCAACTATTTTAATGCCTAGTAATTAATTCCTTCAAACGCATCGTATATTTCAACTATTTTAATGCCTAGTAATTAATTCCTTCAAACGCATCGTATATTTCAACTATTTTGATGCCTAGTAATTAATTCCTTCAAACGCATCGTATATTTCAACTATTTTGATGCCTAGTAATTAATTCCTTCAAACGCATCGTATATTTCAACTATTTTAATGCCTAGTAATTAATTCCTTCAAACGCATCGTATATTTCAACTATTTTAATGCCTAGTAATTAATTCCTTCAAACGATTCGCATATTTCAATTATTTTAATTCCTAGTAATTAATTCCTTCAAACGCATCGTATATTTCAACTATTTTGATGCCTAGTAATTAATTCCTTCAAACGCATCGTATATTTCAACTATTTTAATTCCTAGTAATTAATTCCTTCAAACGCATCGTATATTTCAACTATTTTAATGTCTAGTAATTAATTCCTTCAAACGCATCGTATATTTCAACTATTTTAATGCCTAGTAATTAATTCCTTCAAACGCATCGTATATTTCAACTATTTTAATGCCTAGTAATTAATTCCTTCAAACGCATCGTATATTTCAACTATTTTAATGCCTAGTAATTAATTCCTTCAAACGCATCGTATATTTCAACTATTTTAATGCCTAGTAATTAATTCCTTCAAACGCATCGTATATTTCAACTATTTTAATGCCTAGTAATTAATTCCTTCAAACGCATCGTATGCTTCAACTATTTTGATGCCTAGTAATTAATTCCTTCAAACGCATCGTATATTTCAACTATTTTGATGCCTAGTAATTAATTCCTTCAAACGCATCGTATATTTCAACTATTTTAATGCCTAGTAATTAATTCCTTCAAACGCATCGTATATTTCAACTATTTTAATGCCTAGTAATTAATTCCTTCAAACGCATCGTATATTTCAACTATTTTAATGCCTAGTAATTAATTCCTTCAAACGCATCGTATATTTCAACTATTTTAATGCCTAGTAATTAATTCCTTCAAACGCATCGTATATTTCAACTATTTTGATGCCTAGTAATTAATTCCTTCAAACGCATCGTATATTTCAACTATTTTAATGCCTAGTAATTAATTCCTTCAAACGCATCGTATATTTCAACTATTTTAATGCCTAGTAATTAATTCCTTCAAACGCATCGTATATTTCAACTATTTTAATGTCTAGTAATTAATTCCTTCAAACGCATCGTATATTTCAACTATTTTAATGCCTAGTAATTAATTCCTTCAAACGCATCGTATATTTCAACTATTTTAATGCCTAGTAATTAATTCCTTCAAACGCATCGTATATTTCAACTATTTTGATGCCTAGTAATTAATTCCTTCAAACGCATCGTATATTTCAACTATTTTGATGCCTAGTAATTAATTTCTTCAAACGCATCGTATATTTCAACTATTTTGATGCCTAGTAATTAATTTCTTCAAACGCATCGTATATTTCAACTATTTTAATGCCTAGTAATTAATTCCTTCAAACGCATCGTATATTTCAACTATTTTGATGCCTAGTAATTAATTCCTTCAAACGCATCGTATATTTCAACTATTTTAATGCCTAGTAATTAATTCCTTCAAACGCATCGTATATTTCAACTATTTTAATGCCTAGTAATTAATTCCTTCAAACGCATCGTATATTTCAACTATTTTAATGCCTAGTAATTAATTCCTTCAAACGCATCGTATATTTCAACTATTTTGATGCCTAGTAATTAATTCCTTCAAACGCATCGTATATTTCAACTATTTTAATGCCTAGTAATTAATTCCTTCAAACGCATCGTATATTTCAACTATTTTAATGCCTAGTAATTAATTCCTTCAAACGCATCGTATATTTCAACTATTTTGATGCCTAGTAATTAATTCCTTCAAACGCATCGTATATTTCAACTATTTTGATGCCTAGTAATTAATTTCTTCAAACGCATCGTATATTTCAACTATTTTAATGCCTAGTAATTAATTTCTTCAAACGCATCGTATATTTCAACTATTTTAATGCTTAGTAATTAATTCCTTCAAACGCATCGTATATTTCAACTATTTTAATGCCTAGTAATTAATTCCTTCAAACGCATCGTATATTTCAACTATTTTAATGCCTAGTAATTAATTTCTTCAAACGCATCGTATATTTCAACTATTTTAATGCCTAGTAATTAATTCCTTCAAACGCATCGTATATTTCAACTATTTTAATGCCTAGTAATTAATTCCTTCAAACGCATCGTATATTTCAACTATTTTAATGGCTAGTAATTAATTCCTTCAAACACATCGTATATTTCAACTATTTTGATGCCTAGTAATTAATTCCTTCAAACGCATCGTATATTTAAACTATTTTGATGCCTAGTAATTAATTCCTTCAAACGATTCGCATATTTCAACTATTTTGATGCCTAGTAATTAATTCCTTCAAACGCATCGTATATTTCAACTATTTTGATGCCTAGTAATTAATTCCTTCAAACGATTCGCATATTTCAACTATTTTAATGCCTAGTAATTAATTCCTTCAAACGCATCGTATATTTCAACTATTTTAATGCCTAGTAATTAATTCCTTCAAACGCATCGTATATTTCAACTATTTTAATGCCTAGTAATTAATTCCTTCAAACGCATCGTATATTTCAACTATTTTAATGTCTAGTAATTAATTTCTTCAAACGCATCGTATATTTCAACTATTTTAATGCCTAGTAATTAATTCCTTCAAACGCATCGTATATTTCAACTATTTTAATGCCTAGTAATTAATTCCTTCAAACGATTCGCATATTTCAACTATTTTAATGCCTAGTAATTAATTCCTTCAAACGCATCGTATATTTCAACTATTTTAATGCCTAGTAATTAATTCCTTCAAACGCATCGTATATTTCAACTATTTTAATGTCTAGTAATTAATTCCTTCAAACGCATCGTATATTTCAACTATTTTAATGCCTAGTAATATATTCCTTCAAACGCATCGTATATTTCAACTATTTTAATGCCTAGTAATTAATTCCTTCAAACGCATCGTATATTTCAACTATTTTAATGCCTAGTAATTAATTTCTTCAAACGCATCGTATATTTCAACTATTTTAATGCCTAGTAATTAATTCCTTCAAACGCATCGTATATTTCAACTATTTTAATGCCTAGTAATTAATTCCTTCAAACGCATCGTATATTTCAACTATTTTAATGTCTAGTAATTAATTCCTTCAAACGCATCGCATATTTCAACTATTTTAATGCCTAGTAATTAATTCCTTCAAACGCATCGTATATTTCAACTATTTTAATGCCTAGTAATTAATTCCTTCAAACGCATCGTATATTTCAACTATTTTAATGCCTAGTAATTAATTTCTTCAAACGCATCGTATATTTCAACTATTTTAATGCCTAGTAATTAATTCCTTCAAACGCATCGTATATTTCAACTATTTTAATGTCTAGTAATTAATTCCTTCAAACGCATCGTATAATTCAACTATTTTAATGTCTAGTAATTAATTCCTTCAAACGCATCGTATATTTCAACTATTTTAATGTCTAGTAATTAATTCCTCCAAACGCATCGTATATTTCAACTATTTTAATGTCTAGTAATTAATTCCTTCAAACGCATCGTATATTTCAACTATTTTAATGTCTAGTAATTAATTCCTTCAAACGCATCGTATATTTCAACTATTTTAATGCCTAGTAATTAATTCCTTCAAACGCATCGTATATTTCAACTATTTTAATGGCTAGTAATTAATTCCTTCAAACACATCGTATATTTCAACTATTTTGATGCCTAGTAATTAATTCCTTCAAACGCATCGTATATTTCAACTATTTTGATGCCTAGTAATTAATTCCTTCAAACGATTCGCATATTTCAACTATTTTGATGCCTAGTAATTAATTCCTTCAAACGCATCGTATATTTCAACTATTTTGATGCCTAGTAATTTATTCCTTCAAACGATTCGCATATTTCAACTATTTTAATGCCTAGTAATTAATTCCTTCAAACGCATCGTATATTTCAACTATTTTAATGCCTAGTAATTAATTCCTTCAAACGCATCGTATATTTCAACTATTTTAATGCCTAGTAATTAATTCCTTCAAACGCATCGTATATTTCAACTATTTTAATGTCTAGTAATTAATTTCTTCAAACGCATCGTATATTTCAACTATTTTAATTCCTAGTAATTAATTCCTTCAAACGCATCGTATATTTCAACTATTTTAATGCCTAGTAATTAATTCCTTCAAACGATTCGCATATTTCAACTATTTTAATGCCTAGTAATTAATTCCTTCAAACGCATCGTATATTTCAACTATTTTAATGCCTAGTAATTAATTCCTTCAAACGCATCGTATATTTCAACTATTTTAATGTCTAGTAATTAATTCCTTCAAACGCATCGTATATTTCAACTATTTTAATGCCTAGTAATATATTCCTTCAAACGCATCGTATATTTCAACTATTTTAATGCCTAGTAATTAATTCCTTCAAACGCATCGTATATTTCAACTATTTTAATGCCTAGTAATTAATTTCTTCAAACGCATCGTATATTTCAACTATTTTAATGCCTAGTAATTAATTCCTTCAAACGCATCGTATATTTCAACTATTTTAATGCCTAGTAATTAATTCCTTCAAACGCATCGTATATTTCAACTATTTTAATGTCTAGTAATTAATTCCTTCAAACGCATCGCATATTTCAACTATTTTAATGCCTAGTAATTAATTCCTTCAAACGCATCGTATATTTCAACTATTTTAATGCCTAGTAATTAATTCCTTCAAACGCATCGTATATTTCAACTATTTTAATGCCTAGTAATTAATTTCTTCAAACGCATCGTATATTTCAACTATTTTAATGCCTAGTAATTAATTCCTTCAAACGCATCGTATATTTCAACTATTTTAATGTCTAGTAATTAATTCCTTCAAACGCATCGTATAATTCAACTATTTTAATGTCTAGTAATTAATTCCTTCAAACGCATCGTATATTTCAACTATTTTAATGTCTAGTAATTAATTCCTCCAAACGCATCGTATATTTCAACTATTTTAATGTCTAGTAATTAATTCCTTCAAACGCATCGTATATTTCAACTATTTTAATGTCTAGTAATTAATTCCTTCAAACGCATCGTATATTTCAACTATTTTAATGCCTAGTAATTAATTCCTTCAAACGCATCGTATATTTCAACTATTTTAATGCCTAGTAATTAATTCCTTCAAACGCATCGTATATTTCAACTATTTTAATGTCTAGTAATTAATTCCTTCAAACGCATCGTATATTTCAACTATTTTAATGCCTAGTAATTAATTCCTTCAAACGCATCGTATATTTCAACTATTTTAATGTCTAGTAATTAATTCCTTCAAACGCATCGTATATTTCAACTATTTTAATGTCTAGTAATTAATTTCTTCAAACGCATCGTATATTTCAACTATTTTAATGTCTAGTAATTAATTCCTTCAAACACATCGTATATTTCAACTATTTTAATGCCTAGTTATTAATTCCTTCAAACGATTCGCATATTTCAACTATTTTAATGGCTAGTAATTAATTCCTTCAAACGCATCGTATATTTCAACTATTTTAATGCCTAGTAATTAATTCCTTAAAACGCATCGTATATTTCAACTATTTTAATTCCTAGTAATTAATTCCTTCAAACGCATCGTATATTTCAACTATTTTAATGTCTAGTAATTAATTCCTTCAAACGCATCGTATATTTCAACTATTTTAATGTCTAGTAATTAATTCCTTCAAACGCATCGTATATTTCAACTATTTTAATGTCTAGTAATTAATTCCTTCAAATGCATCGTATATTTCAACTATTTTAATGCCTAGTAATTAATTCCTTAAAACGCATCGTATATTTCAACTATTTTAATGCCTAGTAATTAATTCCTTCAAACGCATCGTATATTTCAACCATTTTAATGTCTAGTAATTAATTCCTTCAAATGCATCGTATATTTCAACTATTTTAATGCCTAGTAATTAATTCGTTCAAACGCATCGTATATTTCAACTATTTTAATGTCTAGTAATTAATTCCTTCAAACGCATCGTATATTTCAACTATTTTAATGTCTAGTAATTAATTCCTTCAAACGCATCGTATATTTCAACTATTTTAATGCCTAGTAATTAATTCCTTCAAACGCATCGTATATTTCAACTATTTTAATGTCTAGTAATTAATTCCTTCAAACGCATCGTATATTTCAACTATTTTAATGCCTAGTAATTAATTCCTTCAAACGCATCGTATATTTCAACTATTTTAATGCCTAGTAATTAATTCCTTCAAACGCATCGTATATTTCAACTATTTTAATGTCTAGTAATTAATTCCTTCAAACGCATCGTATATTTCAACTATTTTAATGTCTAGTAATTAATTCCTTCAAATGCATCGTATATTTCAACTATTTTAATGCCTAGTAATTAATTCCTTCAAACGCATCGTATATTTCAACTATTTTAATGTCTAGTAATTAATTCCTTCAAACGCATCGTATATTTCAACTATTTTAATGTCTAGTAATTAATTCCTTCAAATGCATCGTATATTTCAACTATTTTAATGTCTAGTAATTAATTCCTTCAAACGCATCGTATATTTCAACTATTTTAATGCCTAGTAATTAATTCCTTCAAACGCATCGTATATTTCAACTATTTTAATGTCTAGTAATTAATTCCTTCAAACGCATCGTATATTTCAACTATTTTAATGCCTAGTAATTAATTCCTTCAAACGCATCGTATATTTAAACTATTTTAATGTCTAGTAATTAATTCCTTCAAACGCATCGTATATTTCAACTATTTTAATGCCTAGTAATTAATTCCTTCAAACGCATCGTATATTTCAACTATTTTAATGTCTAGTAATTAATTCCTTCAAACGCATCGTATATTTCAACTATTTTAATGCCTAGTAATTAATTCCTTCAAACGCATCGTATATTTCAACTATTTTAATGTCTAGTAATTAATTCCTTCAAATGCATCGTATATTTCAACTATTTTAATGTCTAGTAATTAATTCCTTCAAACGCATCGTATATTTCAACTATTTTAATGTCTAGTAATTAATTCCTTCAAACGCATCGTATATTTCAACTATTTTAATGTCTAGTAATTAATTCCTTCAAACGCATCGTATATTTCAACTATTTTAATGCCTAGTAATTAATTCCTTCAAACGCATCGTATATTTCAACTATTTTAATGTCTAGTAATTAATTCCTTCAAACGCATCGCATATTTCAACTATTTTAATGCCTAGTAATTAATTCCTTCAAACGCATCGTATATTTCAACTATTTTAATGTCTAGTAATTAATTCCTTCAAACGCATCGCATATTTCAACTATTTTAATGCCTAGTAATTAATTCCTTCAAACGCATCGTATATTTCAACTATTTTAATGTCTAGTAATTAATTCCTTCAAACGCATCGTATATTTCAACTATTTTAATGTCAAGTAATTAATTCCTTCAAACGCATCGTATATTTCAACTATTTTAATGCCTAGTAATTAATTCCTTCAAACGCATCGTATATTTCAACTATTTTAATGTCTAGTAATTAATTCCTTCAAACGCATCGCATATTTCAACTATTTTAATGCCTAGTAATTAATTCCTTCAAACGCATCGTATATTTCAACTATTTTAATGTCTAGTAATTAATTCCTTCAAACGCATCGTATATTTCAACTATTTTAATGTCTAGTAATTAATTCCTTCAAACGCATCGTATATTTCAACTATTTTAATGTCTAGTAATTAATTCCTTCAAACGCATCGCATATTTCAACTATTTTAATGTCTAGTAATTAATTCCTTCAAACGCATCGTATATTTCAACTATTTTAATGCCTAGTAATTAATTCCTTCAAACGCATCGTATATTTCAACTATTTTAATGCCTAGTAATTAATTCCTTCAAATGCATCGTATATTTCAACTATTTTAATGTCTAGTAATTAATTCCTTCAAACGCATCGTATATTTCAACTATTTTAATGCCTAGTAATTAATTCCTTCAAACGCATCGTATATTTCAACTATTTTAATGTCTAGTAATTAATTCCTTCAAATGCATCGTATATTTCAACTATTTTAATGTCTAGTAATTAATTCCTTCAAACGCATCGTATATTTCAACTATTTTAATGTCTAGTAATTAATTCCTTCAAACGCATCGTATATTTCAACTATTTTAATGCCTAGTAATTAATTCCTTCAAACGCATCGTATATTTCAACTATTTTAATGTCTAGTAATTAATTCCTTCAAACGCATCGTATATTTCAACTATTTTAATGCCTAGTAATTAATTCCTTCAAACGCATCGTATATTTCAACTATTTTAATGCCTAGTAATTAATTCCTTCAAACGCATCGTATATTTCAACTATTTTAATGTCTAGTAATTAATTCCTTCAAACGCATCGTATATTTCAACTATTTTAATGTCTAGTAATTAATTCCTTCAAACGCATCGTATATTTCAACTATTTTAATGCCTAGTAATTAATTCCTTCAAACGCATCGTATATTTCAACTATTTTAATGTCTAGTAATTAATTCCTTCAAATGCATCGTTTATTTCAACTATTTATATGTCTAGTAATTAATTCCTTCAAACGCATCGTATATTTCAACTATTTTAATGCCTAGTAATTAATTCCTTCAAACGCATCGTATATTTCAACTATTTTACTGCCTAGTAATTAATTCCTTCAAACGCATCGTATATTTCAACTATTTGAATGTCTAGTAATTAATTCCTTCAAACGCATCGTATATTTCAACTATTTTAATGTCTAGTAATTAATTCCTTCAAACGCATCGTATATTTCAACTATTTTAATGCCTAGTAATTAATTCCTTCAAACGCATCGTATATTTCAACTATTTTAATGTCTAGTAATTAATTCCTTCAAACGCATCGTATATTTCAACTATTTTAATGCCTAGTAATTAATTCCTTCAAACGCATCGTATATTTCAACTATTTTAATGCCTAGTAATTAATTCCTTCAAACGCATCGTATATTTCAACTATTTTAATGCCTAGTAATTAATTCCTTCAAACGCATCGTATATTTCAACTATTTTAATGTCTAGTAATTAATTCCTTCAAACGCATCGTATATTTCAACTATTTTAATGTCTAGTAATTAATTCCTTCAAACGCATCGTATATTTCAACTATTTTAATGTCTAGTAATTAATTCCTTCAAACGCATCGTATATTTCAACTATTTTAATGTCTAGTAATTAATTCCTTCAAACGCATCGTATATTTCAACTATTTTAATGCCTAGTAATTAATTCCTTCAAACGCATCGTATATTTCAACTATTTTAATGCCTAGTAATTAATTCCTTCAAACGCATCGTATATATCAACTATTTTAATGCCTAGTAATTAATTCCTTCAAACGCATCGTATATTTCAACTATTTTAATGCCTAGTAATTAATTCCTTCAAACGCATTGTATATTTCAACTATTTTAATGTCTAGTAATTAATTCCTTCAAACGCATCGTATATTTCAACTATTTTAATGCCTAGTAATTAATTCCTTCAAACGCATCGTATATTTCAACTATTTTAATGTCTAGTAATTAATTCCTTCAAACGCATCGTATATTTCAACTATTTTAATGCCTAGTAATTAATTCCTTCAAACGCATCGTATATTTCAACTATTTTAATGTCTAGTAATTAATTCCTTCAAACGCATCGTATATTTCAACTATTTTAATGCCTAGTAATTAATTCCTTCAAACGCATCGTATATTTCAACTATTTTAATGTCTAGTAATTAATTCCTTCAAACGCATCGTATATTTCAACTATTTTAATGCCTAGTAATTAATTCCTTCAAACGCATCGTATATTTCAACTATTTTAATGTCTAGTAATTAATTCCTTCAAACGCATCGTATATTTCAACTATTTTAATGCCTAGTAATTAATTCCTTCAAACGCATCGTATATTTCAACTATTTTAATGTCTAGTAATTAATTCCTGCAAACGCATCGTATATTTCAACTATTTTAATGTCTAGTAATTAATTCCTTCAAACGCATCGTATATTTCAACTATTTTGATGCCTAGTAATTAATTCCTTCAAACGCATCGTATATTTCAACTATTTTAATGTCTAGTAAAGACAGAAAAGCTGATTCTCTCTCAATTTTCCATCATCTTGAATTCGCCTGAGACATATTCCAACATGTCAAGTAACTTGATATAAAGGTCCTTTTATTTCCCAGAGAAATCAGCAATCCTCTTCCTTTCAACTATTTTCATGTCTAGTCAAAACAGAGAAACAAAGGACAGCACATGAATGTAGCGATTAGCTTGAGTAAAGCAAAGTTTTTAAAACGTTTGTCAAACTCTGACGGAAAATTGCTAATGTGTTTTATTTAGCGTGCACTCCCAAGCCGTTCACGTGACTGCTCTTGTGTCTCCATCTCTGCCTCGAGGTTGTGTAAGTTTGAGAGTGCCAACTTTTTTTTTCAATATCATGCAAATCGATCCACGATGTCTCTGTGATCGACCAGTTGATCGAGATCAACATAATAAGCACCTCTGACTTACATATTATTGGCAGATTTAAATCGGTATAAATGATTGCCCACTAAATGATAATTAAATGTAAAAATTAAAAAAAAAAATTTTAATTCTAATTATTTTAGGGTTTTTAGTAATCAAGTTAAAATTCCATTTTTATTTATTCATTTACTGCTATTCTACACCAAACAAGGCAGAGTATCACTTGGACGTAAGGGACTACTATTTAGAACCAAATCTACAGGGACACTATGTAGAGAGTTGAGCAGCAAGGTATCTGTTCACATTACACTTGAACTTTTGCATGTCAGTACAGTTGGGGAAACAGGAGGAAATTCCAAATTCTAACAATTCAAAGGAAGAAACTATTAGAGTAGAAGGCTTTCAGGCATTTAGGGATTTCTTCAGTGTAGGGGTGGAATTTTGCTGCTTGTCGGGTTAGTCATGGGTACAATTGAGACGGATGAGAACTCAAATGTTTTGGGGGGCGGTTTTACACTGTAATTCACCCCAAACATAGCACAGTGCCACTTGGATGTAAGGAGTTACTATTTGGGAACAAATATACTGGAACACTGTGTAGGGAGTTGAGCAGAGAGATGTTTGTTAAAATGATTTTACAGGTTCTCGCTTGCTGAAGTTGGGTTTAATGTCGAAAGAAAGAGGTACAGAATGCAATCACAAGACTGGGATAAGGATAATATTTGTGTTGAATTAAATAGAAAGATAACAAAGAAAGTCCTTGCAAAACTGATTGTGTTTGCGGCTTTTGAAGTCAAACTATAATTACAGAAAGTTCTTTTACGTCCAAGAATAAAAGTCTCTTAGAATGTTCAGCTGGGTAGTCGTATTCAGTAAAGAAGAAGAAGGTTCTTATTTGTTAAAAGCTTGGCGTCACATTCGAAAAAGAGGAAGAACAGGGTTGTTTTTTTTTTGTTTTTTTTTTGGAATTCAGCGCAACAAATAGGGTGTCCACTGATTGGTCAAGGAGGAACGACTTGGCCAATCGAACAGTGCCTTTTTTTATATTAGGAGACGTTGACAAGAATAGAATTATTTATGAGAGAAAAAGAAGTAGCATTTTTTTATATTTGTTCACGTTACACTTGAAATTCTGCAAGTCAATCCAGTCAGTAAAGCAGGAAATTCCAAAGTCTAGCAGTTGGGGAAAAGAAATTATTTGATTAGAAACGTTTCCGGCATCTAAGCATCTCTACAGTGTAGGGGTTGGACTTTGCTGCTTGTCGTGTCAGTCAAGGGTATTTACGTCAAAAAGGTACAAGTGCTTCAAGTTTATTGGAGCACACTCCATTAAATACTTGTAAAATTTGATATTCAATTTTCATTGAATCTCTACAAAGCTAGCATTCGTCCATACATGGAGTATTAAGGCCACATCTACGTCTATGCACTAGCACTAGTTTGTCCTTTTTAGGGTCTCCAATCTGATAGGTGCCGCACTATCAGCCAAACTCCAACCTCTGTCCCATCGCCATAACTTTGCATCCCTGTGCCTGTTTTGTAAGTACTTTCATTGAATGTACATTGATGATCTCATAGAACTTGTGCCCTTTCGATTTACATACTCCCGACTAACCCGACAAGCAGTAAAATCCCATTCCTTCATTTTTTACATCAAGTGGCGTCATAGCTTGTCTGGAGTGACTTCCAGAAAAATAAATAAATAAAATAGTTAAAGTAAAAAGAAGTAAGCAGCGTCAAACGTCTTGTTTTCGGTGTCTGTGATAAAAAAAATCTCATAAAAAACTGATTTAAAAACTGATTTTAAAAAAACTGGGGGGGGACTGATTTAAAAAACTGGAAAAAAAACTGATTTAAAAAACTGGAGAAAAAAAAAACTGATTAAAAAATTGAGAAAAAAAACTGAACAAAAACTGAACAAAAAAATGATTAAAAAAACTGAAAAAAAACAACTGATAAAAAAAAATGAAAAAATAAAACACTTACCATGAATTGAAGCCTTACTGGAAGAATTCTTCGCCACGGCTGCGATGCATTCGCCTAAACTGAACAGCGATTGGTTAATCATTGTCCCTTCTTTAAACCGGTCCCCTGTTGTTCCCGTCTTTCCCGCCCTTTCACTAAAAACATATAATGTTAAACATTTAAGTCAGTCATGTTTTAATTAACGTGCAAAGAAATATAGATCGACGATTGAGTAAGGAAAGTTTATATGGGGGGGATGACTGCTCGCTCTCTCTCTCTCTCTCTCTCTCTTTCTCTCTCTCTCTCTCTCTCTCTCTCTCTCTCTCACACTCACTCACACACACACACACATACACACACACACAAACACACACACACAGGTAAGTCTTTTTCTATTCTTTGTCCACTTTGCGACTGAAGCATGCAACGTGTTGGTTCCCGGACAACGTTACATAATTTTTCTCAATTATAAACACAAAATAAAAACTTTTTCACTGAAAATATTTCTTTGAAACAGGCTCATCCCAAGGATACTTCTCCTTTAAAGTAATACCTCAAAAAAACTTTTAAAAAACTTCCGGTTATCAAGGCCCAAAGACTACTTGAGGACAATGAGTGTCAGCTAGACTGTGAGATAACACGGTGATGATCGGTAATCGTGGAACTTGTGTATGGTTTAATTGTGTAAGAGTGCGACTAACAAGAACTTATTTGCATTTGACTTGAATACGGCCATGTTATAGTCAACTGAAAAGCAGCCCCACGATATTGTGTTCTGAAGACGGACAGTTCTAGGAAATAAATTTTGCTTATGAAATGTTCATTTAGTTTTAGGCACAGGTAAAGTGTAAGAGAAATTGTTGATAGCTGTTGTAGCTAGACAAGTGTTTGTTGCTAATGTTTTATATTGTTTATATTACTTGTTTTGCTCGAACTATTGTTCTCATCTTGAGTGTTATTTGTGCAGTGTCCTGGTCAGTGTAGCCTGCGATCTTCATCAGGCATGTTAGTTGCCATCTTGGAAAAGAAAGGAGAAAAGTTACTGGCCCTGTTGATAATTTTGTATTTTGGGAGTTTTTTTTTTTTTTTTGCTGTGGTTTCGTATGTGTGAGAAAAAAATTGGTTGGCAAAGGGGGGGGGTAACTAATAAAGTTTGACAATCTTCAATCAACCCGTTTAAGTAAAATAGTTAAACTAACAAACCTTCCGGCTAAGTCGACGATGTTGATCACGGCAGTCTTCTCTGTCATTTGTCCTTTTTCGTTTTTGAATTTTTGGCTGAAGTTGATGCCGAATATCGTGTGGGCTCGACTGAAAGACACATTCATTATAAATCATATATCGAACAATTAACAATAGCTAGAAATGTACGAGGTGTCTTAAATAAAACGTAACATAAGATTAGTAAGGAAAGTTGATCATATCGCGAAAGATTAGTAAGGAAAGTTGATCATATCCAGATGATTTCCGGTTTTGGAAGTCCTCAGAAGTAAATGGGGTTATTTAATTTGAAGACCCCGCCAATAATGTAGAACAAAAGTAATGATTTTTTTTTTGTTTTTTTGTTTTTTGTTGTTTTTTTTTGTTGTTTTTTTTAACATCTAATAAATAAGAAACTAAAAGAAATTTATTATACACACAACGGCGAGTCAAACACAAAATCGAGTACACTCAACATCGTCTTACCATCAACGCTGGCCTTGTGAACTCGTAGTATGGGAAATTCCCATATGCACAAAACAAAATCACTGAAAAAACAAAAATACCTCAACTAAGGGTAAGAATAATGAGTAAACGTTGGATAAAATGATGGTTAAAATTATTATGAACTTGCCAGGATTCGAACCTGGAATCTTCTGATCCGTTATCCATTGCACCACAGTCCTGTCCGTATGCCGAAAGATGCTATCGCGAATGTATACAGACAGTGCTAAATTCCCTTGACATGGGCAGATAACTTTTTTTGGCAAATCTACGAAACGGCCCAAAAACCCTTATTTCGGGCTTTTTGTGTGTGCCAGCGTTGTTCGTTACGAACCATATATAGATAAGAACAATCTAGGGACTCACACCTTTCAGAGGAAAAAAAGATTTTCTTTAATTCGTTGCATCCGTTCGAAAGTTTTATTCGTATATATACACAGACACCCATAAATATATAAATATATAAATAAATATTTAGAGTTTCATTAATAGTATAGATTATACATTGGACAATTTACAATAACAAGAAAGGTACCAGGTGCCTTTAAAAAGTGTCCAGGCTTTTTTCGTATAACCCATTTCATTGATAGTGCACACATGAAACTCTAGTCCCCTTCGAAGTAATCTCTTCCGGGTGCAATGATCTTGTTGTACCATTCCAACAACTTTGGGATACTCCAATGGAAGTCCTCTTTTGTTAGCATGTCAATGTCCCTCGTCGCAGCCTCTTTCATCTCCTTAACTCTCTCATAACAACAGCCTCTAAGCTTTACCTTGAGCTTAGGGAATAACCAAAAGTCACACGGAGCAATATCTGGACTATTTAAAGGTGAGAAACTGTCTTGATGCTCATCTTGGTCAAATAGTCTGTAACATGGACGTATTTTCAGTTCCTCATAAATAATTGTGTGTACAGTTCCCACACTGACACCAAACTGTTCACTTATTGTCTCTATAGATACACAACGGTCTTTATCCATGAAATTCTTTATTTGGCCAATCAACTCTGGTGTTCTGACTTCCTTACTTCTCCCACACTTC